>NC_053022.1:51302308-51597260 GCF_003073215.2 Triticum urartu
CGAAAACACGCAGTTCTGTCATGCTGCTGTATATGTGGTAAATGAATTTTAAACCATTTTTTTGCGAATAGAATGAATTTTAAACCATAATGTGCTTTCCATCGTAGTTATGCAAAGATCAGGTGGTTGTCCATGCATCATGCATAGCATCCCCTTAATGCTACATTTTGAGTTAATAAAAGCACTCTTAAGAAAAATGTATTTTTCACATATAAGGTACAAATACTAAAGTAGTAGTAGTGTCAATAAGAAATATGGGAAAGTGAATTAGCGAAAAATGAGTTAGACTTGCACTAGTGCAAAATCTGTAACCATTGCAACTGTATGGTATATCCATCACAGTAAAAGATCGCAATTATATAGTAGAAAGGTACCAAACGACAGAACATATATGCCTAAAATGTGAAGTAATTTCTTGTGGTATTACTCAGGTGTTTCTTTTCTCGGGCGGTTACCCGGGTCCGGCTCTACAGCCCCCCTCCCATAACCCCATAGAGAAGAATACCCACCGGTATTTACCGATTTTGGAAAAGTTTGCTCAGATTAAAAAAAAGATCAAATTTTAAAATTGGATTGAATAATTCCAAGCAGTATTTTGACCGCTATTACTGGTAGCCGGTGGTAGCCGCTACCTACCGACATACTTTCCGAACCAAAAAAAAAACCTTGTTATCTCTTGTAATTAACCAAGAATTGCTCCATGTGAGGAGATGTCAATTCCAACGCAATGACTCGCCATTGCATGAAGCTTTGGCAGGATCACCTACACAAATTCTCTGTTTTTCCTCTCCCAAACACCACACATTAATCCTATAATGTGTAGAAACTTAGCAGATCCTTTGGGGCACCAAAATTATCGAACACTTCCTACTAATGTTGTGTCACAACCACTATATATACATTGATATATTTTCTACTCTTGTCTTGGGCTTAGTTTGCGGCCGCTAAACTATATTGTGGCATGCTTATTTTATAATACGATGTGAAAAATAGGAACACAAAAAGGCAAAAGCAAGCCAATCAAATGCTAATAGAAAAACAACTTGGTAGTTAAGCTAGATTATCATAATACATGCATGGCGAAACACATCCTTAACCACGATGGCGAAAAGTATGTTCAGCTGCACATTTGCTAGAATGCGGGTGGTCCATGACTCTATACACGTTACTTTTGCTACTTATTACGGTCCGCTTTGTCCATTCAATAATGTGACATGATCGAGTCATTGCATGACAGTGTGAATCTTCCATTATTCCATGTGGTCAATGGAATAGGACATATGTACATCGCTGTTTTTATATGGCAATCAAGACAATAATAAGATAGTTCTATCACTGAGAATCTTCATTTCGTTGATCGATCTTGGTTGAACTTTCTAACGAATTTCTGTGGTTCACCTCGCTGGTTTGCTACTCGGTGGTAGGAAATACACGCAGACAAATGGATACTCTCTAGTCTACACTTGTACGTGCGAACATGGAATTTCTTCTTAGAGACATCTGTAAGGCACATATGCAAGCACTTGACGAGGACATGCATATTTGGCCGGGTTACTTCTCTTGGCCACCTGTGCTAGGTCATGGCACCACTGTATTCACTTGTTCACTCATTCATGGTGTCACTATTTTCTTTGTTTATTCCGTTCTCTCTTGATAATGGAATCCGGTCCATTTTTTGGGATCAAACGAAAAAAAAATCCACGGCGTGGCCTACGTATTTTATTCTCTCTTGTGGCCCACGAGTTGCCACTACAGGGACCGGTTCCAACTGAATTCATGCACTATTACATGTACACATTTAGAGTCCGTATTAGACCTCGTGGTTATATAGCTGGATGTGGAGCTCACCGCCATGAAACATAAGCACTCCCTCCATTCTCTTATAGAAGGCCACTATGGAGAAAGTACATTTTGCATCTATACAAGGCCACTAACAGTAATCGAGATAAAAATTAATAATGTTTTCTTAAACTAGCAACTTGTTTAATACTTGCATGCATGTAGTCATAATGACACTGCGCTACTTTCTTCTCATTTCTTCCTTGCATTCATGCAGGCATATTAATGATATCGATTAATGAGAAGAAAAGTTGGCTTCTAAAGCAGTCATTAAATTTTACCTTGGTAGCTGTAATTTGAGTTTGTGCCTTGTATAAGGGAATGGAGGGAGTACCAAAATGGAGCACTCAAACACTTGGACGGGCTGCCGGGTCACTGATTGGTAAAAAAGACGTGACCCACTCGGAGGCCTTAAACTGACCTCAAATGCCCGGGCTGAATGGCACCCATGTATCTAGCCAAATCTGGGGTGTATATGGGGAGGCCCGGGCGCGATCGGGCGCGTCGCCACGTCGGATCCGACCCATGTTGGCTCACCTGGCCCCATATATATTTTTCTCTATCCTCTTGCCAGACTAAATCCTAACCACTCCACTCCACTACCCTCCCATTCGCTCCGCGCCCCCAAGCTCATTTCCGGCAAGCTCCGGCCTTCTCGGACATGGCAGATAGCGGATCTGACTCCGACTACACTCTGGATCCGTCGACTGGGTGTCGTCCCATGCGGGATGGAGGAGGCTATGACCGTCTGCATTGCCCTTAGCTGCTTCCGGTCCCAGGAGGACTGCCCTGACTGACGATGGGATCAGTGCGGTGTGCACCATTGCGTCGGTGCAACGGGTGCTCAGATCTTCCGATGCTGGAGCCTCATGGTCTGTTAGCCTTCCAATCTCCGTTCCGCCGGAGTATGACTGGTACAGGGACCGGTGTGCCCCCCGTGAGAAGGAGAGAATGGTCCATAGTAGCAAGTAGGTAGAATATGCCAAATTTTGGTAGGCCGTTGGCATGTGCTGATTTAGCCAGACGATTTGTGTTGCATCATTTATATTTGCACATGTTTGTATAGATTTGAGATTTGCTAACTGAAGTGTTCGGTTGTGCGAAGGGAAATTTGAGGTATGACCAGTCACTATCCGCGGACGTGATTGGACGCGCCCGCAAGCATTTGTGGGCCCGGATTTGATGTCTGCGACTGCAGATGCTCTGAAACTAGCTATAGATACAGAAAAGATAACATATGATGAGTTAGGCTGTGTGTAATATACTAACATTGCACTATATTATATGCAGTATGTCAGGGAAGCGGAGTTTCTGCACTCGAGAACCAATACTCTATTTATCTGGACCAGTGAATATAGGGTATTTTAAATACAACTTTATTAACTCTCATCTAGATAAAAATTAGTTATGTCACATCTAAGTTCCCCACCACACCATCAAATTATTAATTTCAGTGCAAATCTGTGATCAATCGCTAGGGTGTTGCTTCATTTCGCTGTTTCTGTGCGCGTGCAGCCCCTTGCTTGTTTTCTGTTCGCTGGTTTTTTCTGTCCTGGCTTGGTCTTTGTATGTGTCTGGTCCTCGTCTGTGTGGCCTCTTTTGTGTTTTGTGCGTTGCGTTGAAATTGGAAGACAGGGCTGACCATTTTTCTTTGAGTTTTTTGTTCCTGACTTTTTTGTCCTATTTATAAGTTAATCATTGACTCGCAAATGGGCACACCCCTTTGTTTTATCCTCGTTGTAACTTACAACCATTGATTCATAATCATCAAACCCTCCCCTAGCGCCGCCTAGGGTTCCCCTGTCCTCCGGCGGCCGCGCCGTGAGTAACCTCGTGTCCAAGAAGCACCTCCTGGTGTTCGATCGGTGATGGCGTCGCATCAAGATCCCAGTGGATCGAGAGGTAAGACCCCGGATGACCCTAGCGCTCTGCTGGAGCGTTTGCATCTTGAAGAGGATGAATTGGACAACCTAGTCTGGGAAGAAGAAGCAGATGAGCCTGAGGAAAAACCAAAGTGGCTTGCGTTGGCCAAGGTACTGACATTGAAATCCTTTGGTCAGGGTGCCCTTATCGCAGACATGAAGGCGGCGTGGAATCCCGCTCGGGATGTGGTATGGAGGAGGATCAATCCCAACCTTTTCTCAGTTCAGTTCAATTGCTTAGCAGATTGGAATAAAGCCCTCCATCAGGGTCCTTGGGATTTCAAGGGCATGGCTTTGGTCATGGCCGAATATGATGGATTCAAGAATCCAGAAACAGTAAAGCTGGATAAGATTGAGACGTGGTGCCAAATACATAAACTCCCAGACATGGTTCTGAAGAGAGAACAAGTTGTGAATAATTTGGCTAAACGAATTGGTGAAGTACAGGAAGTCCAGATTGTTCTCCCTAATGGTTTCATAGGTGAGTTCGTCCGCGTGAGAGTCAAGCTGGATGTCAACAAAAAGCTCACCAGGTTTGTGGGCTTCACAAAAGATGGGGAAACAGAATTCTACCAGGTAAAATTTGAAAAGCTCCCTGTGTTCTGTTATATGTGTGGAATGATGGGGCATTGGCACGAGGAGTGCGGATCGGGGGAGCACGACCAGAAAGATATGGAATGGGGATCATTCATATTGGCGAATAGATTGGGTAGTGGTGGCAGGAACCGTGGTCCTAATCGAGCCTCTGATCGAGGCCCGGGAAGAGAGGATAACAATGACAGAGAGGATGATGAGGATAGTGGTGTGTATGGAAGAGGACGAGGAGATGGTCGAAGCCGTGGACGCGGCAGGGGAGTGGGAAGGAATTGGATGGGACCTGCAGATTATGAGACGCGAAGTCAACTCAGAGATGAGTCGGGTGCTGTATACAAAGGGGCAATGGGACATAATATGCAAACGAGTTGGCGTTTCAATGCCACGAATGCGTTGTATGACCCTGGAGTGGATCTCACCAAGAGGACTGATTTTGGCCAAGAGACACAGAAGGATGACAATGTTCTAGGCAAGAGATCAGCAGAAGATAAAAGTACATCGACCGAACACTCAATTGGTCGTGCGTTGATGGACAATAATAAGGGAGCACTAGTCCAGGTTGGTAACACAAATGAACTAGTGGAACAGTTTGAGGGTTCTGAACCTAGTCTTGGCTCCAAAGTTGGAACCCCGCAGAAAACTTAAATAAGAAAAAATTCATAACTGATGATGGTGGTGCAATTGACAGTAGTACAGCAAGCGGATCGGCGGCCTCCCTGAGTAAGGACCGCCGGGAGAAATGAATCTCCTCAGCTGGAACTGTCGGGGGGCGGGGAACTCCCGGACAGTTCGTGACCTTGCGACGATGGTTCAGTCGCATTCCCCCACTCTAGTTTTCCTGTGTGAAACTAGGCAATCTGCTGTTAAAATGAAGAGATATCGATCTAGACTTGGGCTGAAGGGTTTTGAAGGAGTGGACAGTGTTGGAAATAGTGGAGGGCTTGCTCTCTTTTGGCATGAATCACTGTCGGTGGAAGTGATTTTTTCAAATAACCGCTACATTGATGTTAAGGTTAAATATGGCCCGGATGATCCGCCCTGGAGGCTTACATGTGTGTATGGTGAGCCAAGGGTCGAGGATAGGCATCTCATGTGGGAGTTAATTCAGAATTTATGCCCGCAATATAACTTACCGTGGCTTGTTGTTGGGGATTTCAACGAGTGTATGTGGGATTTTGAGCACTTTTCAAACACTCCGAGGCAGCAAAGCCAGATGCAGGCCTTCCGAGATATGCTGGAAACATGTGAGCTCTCTGATATTGGATTCAGCGCAGTTCCGTACACATATGACAACATGCGTAGTGGTCATGCAAATGTTAAGGTCAGATTGGACAGAGCGGTGGCAAATCCGTCTTGGCGAAACACTTTCGATGATATTTCAGTACGACACCTTGTTTCCCCTTGTTCAAATCATGTGCCAATCCATGTGAGCACCACCCTCATGTGTGACCAGCCAAAAAACCCAAAGATGAGACAATATGAAGTGATGTGGGAACGGGAGCCGGCATTATAGGAGATTATTGCAAATGCATGGCTGGAGGCGGGACAAAAAAATTCCTTAGGGGATGTACATGCTGCTTTGAGAGGCACTATGCGCAAACTCTGGTCATGGAGTAGAGATCACTTTGGTAATATTGTTCGTGAGATTGAAAAATCCAGAACCCAGCTGGAGGAACTTATGCTCATGAACGCGGACAGATGTGAAATACGTAAAGCTACTGATCGGATGAACGAGCTACTCTATCGTGAAGAGCTTATGTGGATGCAGCGCTCCAGAATTAACTGGCTGAAAGATGGTGACCGCAACACGCAATTTTTTCATGCAAAATCTGTTTGGAGGGCAAGAAGAAATAGAATCAAAAAGTTAGAAGACGAAAATGGTATTGTTTTCACTGATAATAAGGATATGGGGCAAGCTGCATCAACTTATTTTGAAAATATATTCTCTGCTGATAGTAATTTGAATGTTTCACCAATTATTGACTTGATACAGCCGGTTATCAGTGATGAAACAAATGGAAAGTTATGTGCAGAATTCTCTGAAAAAGAGATCTCAGACGCTCTTTTTCAGATAGGGCCCTTAAAGGCCCCCGGACCTGATGGTTTTCCGGCTCGATTTTTTCAGCAGAACTGGAGCACCGTGAAGGAAAATATAGTTGCTGCTGTAAAGGAATTCTTCGTAACCGGAATAATGCCTCCGGAGGTTAATGACACCGTCATTGTGATGATCCCAAAAGTTGCAAACCCTGTGAAGGTAACGGACTTTAGGCCAATAAGCTTGTGTAACGTCGTTTATAAAATTGTTTCAAAGTGTTTGGTGAATCGTCTACGACCTGTGCTAGATGATATCATTTCCCCTACACAAAGTGCCTTTATTCCTGGGCGCATGATCACAGATAATGCTCTGGTTGCCTTCGAATGCATTCACCACATTAAGCAAGAGAAGGATCCCACAAGGAGTTATTGTGCGTATAAGTTGGATCTCTCTAAAGCCTATGATAGAGTGGACTGGAATTACCTTAAGCAAGTGATGCAAAAGATTGGCTTCGCTCACCGGTGGGTTGATTGGATCATGTCTTGTGTAACCTCCGTGAGATACTCCGTAAAATTTAATGGAGCAATCTTGGAATCATTTGCACCGTCGTGCGGGCTTCGGCAAGGTGATCCAATATCCCCTTACTTATTCTTATTTGTTGCTGACGGTTTATCTGCACTTATAAACAAGGGAATTGCTTCTGGTGATATCTCCCCATTAAAAGTAACTAGAAGAGCGCCAGGTGTCTCTCACCTTTTATTTGCTGATGACACACTATTATTCTTCCAAGCAAATGCTCAACAGGCCCACTATGTAAAGAAAGTGTTGGATGTGTATAGTCAAGCTACTGGACAACTATTAAACTTCTCCAAGTGCTCAATTATGTTTGGAAGTTCCTGTCCAGAGTCGGTAATGCAAGAGGTAAAGAGTGTGTTGGGAGTATCCACTGCTGGTTTTGAGGAAAAATACCTCGGTTTACCTACTCCGGAAGGGCGAATGTCAAAGGGTAAGTTTCAAAACTTACAGGAGAAAGTGACCAAACGTCTCTTCGCTTATGACGGGTACCCGACCCAGGCAGGAAAGGAAATTTTAATTAAATCGCTTGCACAGTCTATCCCTACATACATCATGAGTGTATTTAAAGTCCCCCTGGGTGTGTGTGAGGATCTAAATCGGTTGGTAAGGAACTATTATTGCGGCGCAGAAAAAGGAAAAAGGAAAACCCATTGGGTTGCATGGCAAAAAATGATAAGGTCAAAGGCCCGGGGGGACTTGGTTTCCGGGATTTTCGAGCCTTCAATCAGGCTCTTTTGGCAAGGCAAGCGTGGCGTATCCTGACCCAGCCGGACAGCCTTTGTGCAAGAGTTCTGAAGGCCAAATACTTCCCAAATGGTCGCCTTGAGGACACAGTTATCACCGGGAACCCTTCCCCAACCTGGAAAGCTATTAGCTATGGTTTAGAACTACTAAAGAAAGGATTGGTATGGAGGATTGCAAATGGGCAGAAAGTTCGTATTTGGCGGGATCGTTGGATCGCTCGTGGAAATTCTGGTTTAATTTCAAGCAAAGGAAGATGTCGTTATAAGTGGGTTTCTGAACTCATGGATCATAATGGGGCCTGGGACATAAACATCCTAAGACAATATTTTCTTCCTATCGATGTGCACGAAATCTGCAAGATCAGACCCTCCCCTAGGATCGGTGAGGACTTTCTGGCTTGGGCCCCAGAAAAAAATGGTAGTTTCACCGTTAAGAGTGCTTATCGACTCACTGCTGACACACTGTTTGGTCATTTGATACCATCGTCCAGTAGAAATCCGGATGGACGAAGGCATGTTTGGAACATGGTCTGGTTGACCCCAGTGCCGCCCAAAGTCCTTGCTTTCTCTTGGAGGCTCGCGACCGATTCTTTAGCGACCTGGTGCAACAAAAACAAGCGAGCGCTTGAACTGCAAAAAACATGTCCAGTGTGTGGTATGGAGGATGAAGATTCTTTTCATGTCATGTGCGCATGTGATAATGCAAAAAACCTGTGGTATGCCATGTCATCGGTTTGGTCTCTGCCTGAACTAACAAGTATACATCCGACACATGAGTGGTTTCTGAACCTGTTATATGAACACGGGGAGGACACGCGCGGCCGCCTGATGATGCTCCTATGGAGAATATGGTATGTCCGAAATGAGGTGGTCCATGCAAAACCAGCGCCACCGGTGGAAGTTTCGGTTCGTTTCCTTTCCAGCTATTTGAATTCTCTCCAAGCGCTTGAATTAGATTCAAATGAGCAGCTAAAAGGGAAACAAATTACTCAGAATGGTTACCCTCAAATTTTAGATGCAGTGGCTAATTCCTCGGTGGTGGAGGCTTGCCAATGGAGTGCTCCTGTTCCTGGCTGTGTCAAATTAAACACGGACGACTCTGTCTCTAATGGGATTGGGGGGTCTGGAATGATCCTCAGAGATCATGAAGGGGCGATTATTTTCAGCTCTTGCAGGCACATCTTCTCCTGTGGCGACATTCTGGAAACAGAATTGTTGGCTCTCAAGGAAGGCATTGCCCTAGCTATGCAATGGAGTAATCTTCCAATTGATATAGAATGTGATTTCCTTGAAGCCGTTTTGTTGGTGAAGTGTAGAGAAACAAGCAGGTCAAAATATTCATTCTTAGTAAGGGAAATTCAGAGCAGTATGGAGGAACGTGATACTAGTATTACTCATATTCGTCGTATAGGCAATAAGGCTAGCCATTCCATGGCTAACTTTGGTAGGTTGCAGGGCCGGACAGCAGTTTGGCTGGGCTCTGGTCCAGTGGAGGCCTTGAACATTGTTAGACAAGAATGTAATCCGTATTCTGTTGAGTAATACAAGTGTTATTTCGCAAAAAAAAAACCATTGATTCATAATTGGGCTCTGGATCTTTGTTTCTGCTGGACAATTTATAAGTCAACTGGCGACTTGCAAATGGGCCTGGCCATTTTCCATCTCAATTACAAGTCCACCATCAGCATGCAACTGGGTTCTGAGTTCTTTTTTTTTTGTCCGTTGCAAGTTCACCCATGACTCGTATGTGGGTCGATGTTTTTTTTACCCAATGGCAAGTCCACAATTAATCGACTCACAACTGGGTGCGACCTTTTTTTTCAGTTGCAAGTTCACCTTGGCACACAACTAGTGCGGTCTGACCCTCTTTTGTCTCAGTTGCAACTCCACCCTCGACATGCAATTAGGGCCAAACTTTTTTCCTAGTTGTGAGTCCACCCTCGATACATACCGAGGGTTGACCTATTTTTTGTTCCATTTGCAAGTCCACCATCGACATGCAACTAGGGGTGTGGGTGACCGTTTTGTTCGAGTTGCAACTCCATCTCTGACATGCAACTAGGCTCGCCTTTTTTTGTTCTAGTCGCAAGTCCGTCCTCGAGACACAATTGGGGCCTGGCCCATTTTTTGTTCCAGCTGCAAGCCACTCTCCACACAACTGGTGGGCCTGGCCCTTTTTGTCTAAGTTACAACCCCCCTCCCCCCGACGTGCAACTGGACCCGCCTTCTTTGTCATAGTTGGAAGCCCACCCTCGATAGCAAACTTGGAACTGGCCCATTTTTTCTTCTAGCTGCAAAGTCTACCCTCGATATGCAACTTGCGGGCCTAGCCCTTTTGTCCCAGTTGCAACTTCTCTCCCCACATGCAATTTGACCTGCCTTCTTCGCCCCAACCCTTTTCTTTGCTGCAATTGCAACTCCAGCCCCAACATGCAATTGGGGACCTGCCTTTTTTGTCCTAGATGCAAGTCCTCCCTTGATTTTGAACTGCGCCCGACCAATTTTGTCCCGGTTGCAACTCCACCCAATACGCAATTGGGGACTAGGACTATTTTTGTCCCAATTGCAACTCCATCATCGATACACAACTGGGGTTCCAATTCAAAAAAGATCATGCAGAAATGCACCGCTAACATGTTTCGAATTCATGAACAATTTTGAAATTAATGATTTTTTAAAATCACAGACATTTTTGAATACTTGAACATTTTTTTGAGGTTTTGACCTTTTTTCATTATTTTTTCTCTTCTATCGTTTTAATTACTTTTAGAACTATTCGGTGAGCATTTTAAACTTGTACTGTGTGTATTGGTAAAAGGTTCACGGTATATATTATAAAAGTTCACTGTACATATAGAAAAACTTCAATTTATATTATAAGAAGTTCATCATATATTACATATTTCAATGTGTATTTGGAAAACTGTTCACCGCATATTGAGATTTGTTCGATGTGTATTTGAGAAAAATGTTCACCGTATATGAAAAAGTATTCAATGTGTATTTGCAAAATGTTCAACATATGTTAAAACTGAAAGAAAATCAGAAGGAAAACTAACCTGAAAGAGACAAAGAAAAAAACAGAAAAAGGAAAATAACAAAAGGCAAAAAAACAAATCACATGCTAGGCTACATGCCGTAGAGCGAGTGGGGGAGGCGCGCTGAGGCCTTGCCCATGCGTGCTATGGCATGCTGGATTTGCTAAAAGGAAAAGACGCCAAAGCCGGCCAGCTCGTGGAAATGTATTTGGTGCACCGGGTTAATTGGTGCTACCAGTGCATCGGTCCCCCGTCGCACATTAAAAAATATTCAAAAAAATCAAAGAAAAAATAAGCGCATTGACACAACATCAATGTATGTTGTCACAAAATTCAAATCAAAATTTAAAACATTGCTTGAGATACAGAAATTACAAATTTGATACTGAAAAATACATAACACAAGTTGGGCTTCAGTTTTGGCCATTAGCACATTGATATCAAATTATTTGGGCCTCAGTTTTGGCACATTAGCACCTACCTAAAATTTCGTAGCAAACTCTAAGTTCTTTCTGCCCCTTCCACCATAAACTCTAAGTACGTCGTGTTCAAAAAACAAATACCATAAAAAAACTTGAGACGTACGTCTACGTACACAGCACGCTTCCTGCTTCACGTAGCTAGCATGGATTTCTTTCTTGCCGTTTTTAATAAGATCGAGCCACATCAAGGCCGGCTAGCCACGCAAGAGATCGATCGGGCATCATCGGAAGCGAGCATATAAAATAATTAAGCACGACGATCGATGGCGCCGCACGAGCAGGAGAACCAGCAGGGCGATGATGCCTCGGCATCCTGGTCGTCGTTGCCAGACCACGTCGCCACGGAGATCCTCGCTTACCTGCCGGCCAAGTCCGTCGGCCGCTTCCGCTGCGTCTCACGTTGCTGGCACGCCACGCTCTCGTCGGCGCCCTTCGTCGAGGTCCACCTCCGGCGGGCAAACTACCAGTCAGCCGCCGGCCGGCCAAAGCTCTTCTTTAGCCCTACTGACGAGCCTTCGGACGACTACTTCTTTTACGCTTGGCAGCCTGACGGTGCGGTCCCCAAGCTCATGGACAACGACTTCTTGCTCCCCGCTCCCCTCACCAGGCCCCTCCGCGGCCTTGTCCTCCTCCGTTGCGTCTGCAGCGGCGGCTACTACGTCATCAACCCTTCCACCGGCGCGGTGCTTCCTCTCCCCGACACTCGGGTGCCATCCAAGAAGTGTTTTCGGTATCCACTCCCGTACTACATGGATGTTGCTTACGGCCTTGGTTACTGCTCGGCCAACCACCAGCACAAGGCAGTCCGTATCTTCTGCGATGGTAAGATCGATTCCGTTGATGCCCCGAGCTGCTGCGACGTCTTGGTTCTCGGCGGTGCCACGCCCGCATGCTGGCGGCCTGCCGCGTCGCAGCCTCCGATGTGCGTTGTGGAGGAGGCCAACCCGGCCGTGTTCTTGAACGGCCACCTCCACTTCCTCTGCCTTGACCTCGACGATGGCGGCATCCTCACTTTCAATGTCAGGGACGAGACCTTCGGTGCCCTGCCACTGCCCCCATGTCCTCTGGGTTTTTTTTTTTTGAAAAAGGGTGTTTTTTATTGACTCATACAGTAGCATCGAGGGATACAATCATGATGAGTA
Organism: Triticum urartu; assembly: GCF_003073215.2. Classification (NCBI taxonomy): domain Eukaryota; kingdom Viridiplantae; phylum Streptophyta; class Magnoliopsida; order Poales; family Poaceae; genus Triticum; species Triticum urartu. The sequence goes on from NC_053022.1 coordinate 51,314,680, forward strand.
CACTCGGCCTCTGCATAATTAAGATGCACATAGCCAGCACAACACACACACACAAAAATGATCACGCCGGCAAAGGCAAAGTCATGCAAAGACCAAAGCTATGCCTAGGCGGAGGAAGAAAAGAAAAAAAACCGAAGCAATGAAACAACGATTGACAATGTACAACGGTGACCATCGGCCCCAGTCATATCTTGACATCATAAAGACTCCGAGAAGGGTTCTCCAAAAGCGACGCCTCCAACAAGGGAATGACGCACAAGCGCCGCCGTCGCCAAATCCAACCACCAAGGGTTGGCTCACGGGTTTTCACCCTGAAAAGCAAATTTGAGCAAACTCCGAGCAATGCCTTCATCAAGGTAACGACGTAAAGAACGCCGCCATTGCCAGGTATAACCAACTAGGTCAGACCAGAGTTTTCACCCCGGAGCTCTAGATTGGGTACTCGAGAAGTACCACCCAATGAAAATCATTTTATGTTGTCTCCTCCACTTGCCTCGATCCCAATAGTTGCATGTGTGCACGGTCCTTACGGCGAGTGATGACCATGCCTGGACGAGTAGGCTGACGAGACTCGACAAGAGCCACTCGCCAACACTCGAAGAAGTCTTTGACGGGGACGAAGGACAGCAGCACCACGAAATCCCTAGTTCAGGACACTCAGAAGGCCATGCACCATCCTCACAAATGGCAGCGCAGGCTGATCTATATGAGACGACAGTAGACTCGCGGCCACAAACTCCGTGTCGTCCTCGCCAGACACAGATCATACAGGTCCAAACCTCTTGAGGTGACCACCGCCTGGCCGAAGACCGCCCAGCGGCATGCTGGCCAGATTCACGGTGTCACCTTGACCTGGCAGCCAAGCCAAGTAAGAGACCAACACGCCGGAGATGCAGGTCACGGCCAGGGCCACTGCTTCAACACCACAGAGGTAGCCCAGGAGCAATGACTATGGTAAGAGCAAGTTCTCAGGTTGGACCTCGGTTTTCCGTACACGCACCGGCTGGGCTGTCCCTAATGGAGGTGCCACAGCAGTGCTAGACACGGCCGCTTGGACGACTGCGGGCGGATCTCCACTCAATGACGAGGAAGAGACGAGCGGTTCATGTGCTTCATCCGAGGAATTGACGCCGCCATTGATGACAGCCCCATCCATGGCGTCCACGGATGCGGCGGCATGGTGCCGATCTGGCCACCCACAGCCATGCTTCCGCCGGATCCATCCCCGCGTGGATCGCCGCTGCAACTCCCGCCTTCACAGCATTCAGCCACCGCCTGTGTTGGCGCAGGTCCGACCTCGACGACGCTGCCGAGTACTTTCGAACAGTACACACGTATGAGCTGCTCGATTACTTTCCAAGGCGCCGGGTCGACGGTCAACGTACAGCACAAGCTAGCTAGCCCTGACTCAAGAGCTTTACTTGATCCGGCGAGATGTACGAACTAGTACACAAGGAGACACGAGATTGTTTGATGGCCAACAGATGCGTGTCGCACCTGTTTGTGTATTTCCTTTGATTGATCTGAGTTGATTACACGGGGTACAGCAGTATTTATATTGGTACTACTAGTCCTATTCCTAGTCCTAGTACTAATACAAATCCTACTCGGTTGATTGCACCAAGTCCGTACCGGACTGGTCTAACCGTGGTTGATTCCAACAATCACCCCCCCAACCACGATGTCCTCACTTCACAGCTTGGACACCGATCCTTTCCCGCATCTCCGTGAACTTCTGTCGTCCCAAAGATTTGGTGAGGATATCTGCAAGCTGATCGTCGGTGCCAATGTAGTTGACTTTAATCTTGCCTTCTTCCACGCAATCCCGTATGTAATGATACCTTATATCAATGTGCTTACTTCTATCATGATGCACTGGATTCTTACATAGAGCAATCGTGGACTTGTTGTCAACGTAGAGCACCACTCCTTCCGGTTCCTTGTTAGTGAGGTCACCGAGTAGCCTTTCTAGCCACACACCTTGACCTGCCGCGGTTGCAGCTGCAATATACTCCGCTTCACAGGATGATAATGCGACCACCTTCTGCTTTTGTGAGATACCCAACTCACTATGCTTCTTCCCAAGAAATATGCCACGCCCGAGGTACTTTTACGGTCGTCAATATCTCCTGCCAAGTCGCTATCACTATAGCCAAGTAGCTCCACCATCTCCTTCTTCTCTCTCAAATAGACACAACCGAAGTTAGTTGTCCCTTTGATGTACCTGAGTATTTGTTTCACAGCTGCCCAATGTTCTGTCGTGGGTGCTTCTTCCATGAAGCGACTCACTACACCAACGGAATAGGCCAAGTCCGGTCGTGTGTTCACAAGATACCTTAGGCTTCCTGTAACACCCCGGATGTAACTTTCCCAATTTGTACTCCAACTCTTGCCGTTTCCGGCGTTAAGTTATATTTATTTCCTCGGGTTCGGGTTTCGTCTCTGTGTGTTGTTTTCGTTTTCATGCATCTCATATCATGTCATCATGTGCATTACATTTGCATACGTGTTCATCTCATGCATTCGTGCATTTTCCCCGTTGTCCGTTTTGCATTCCGGCGCTTCGTTCTCCTCCGGTGGTCATTTCTAGCTTTCTTTCGTGTGTGGGGATTACACATTTCCGGATTGGACCGCGACTTGTCATGCGGCCTTAGTTTACTACCGGTAGACCGCCTGTCAAGTTTCGTACCATTTGGACTTCGTTTGATCCTAGAACGGTTAACCGAGACACCGAAAAGGCCTCGTGTGTGTTGCAGCCCAACACCCCTCAAATTTGGCCAAAAACCCACCAAACTCTGCTCCATGTCCTAGAGCGTTCGATCACGATCGCGTGGCCGAAAACCGCACCTCATTTGGACTCTCCTAGCTCCACTTATGCCTATAAATAGCCCCCTCCAAATTCGGATCTTCTTCCCCGTCCAAACCCTAGTCTAAAAAAAAACATCTCCGCCACCGACGGACACGTCCGCCCCCGGCCGGACGCGTCCGCCGCCGCCCGCCTCCGCCAGCCACGACGCGCCACGTGGCAGGACCACATCGCCGCGGCCGCCGGCCCGCAGGCCCACGCGGGGCCTTCCCCAGCCCGCGAGACGCCGCGCCCTTCTTCCCCGAGCCGACCGGCCGCGCCTCCCGCGCCGCTCGCCGCCGTCCTTCCCGCGCCGCCGCAGTCCCCGGCTCCGGCGAACTCCGCCGCGGCCGCCCGGCTCGCCGCGCCGCCCGGAGGCCGGCGCCCACCTCGCCGCCTCGCCGCCGTTCCACCTCGTCGCCGGCCCCGGCCTCTCCCCGCTGCTCCGGCCACTTCTCCCTCGCCCGCCGCCGTCATCTACAGGAACTCCGGCGAGCTCCCCGGCGATCCTCGCAATCCGTGCGGATCTCAGATCTGGGAAAAGAAAACCCTAGCCGGTTGACTTTGTCTCGCTCTATTAATTTTTTTATGCATACTTTGACTGCCCGTAACTTTGCATCCGTAGCTCCGATTTGGGCATATGATATATCAAAATGTTCGTCTCGACGAGTACATCATTTCATCCCATTGCATCATTTTCATTTGAGCTCACCTTGATGCTCAAAATGCTGTTAGAAGGAGGCTTCGTGAGTTAATTGTCAGATCTGCTAGTTCATCTTAGACTTTTGTCATTTTTGCCATGATTATTGTGTGCATGCTATGCCTGTGAGTCCTTCATATGTTTTGTTAAGGATTTTTTCTTCTTTCCAGAGGTGTAACCCATGCATTTTTAGGATATGTGTGGTGACTTGTGCAAGCTTGCAAAGTGAGGCACCCGGTAAATCTGTTTTCAGGGACTTAGTTGTTTTCACTAAGTCTGGGATATTTAAGTTCATGATGCCATATGTTCAGCTTGTTTCCTAGTGATCCGTGCCTCTTTTGAGGATGATCAATAAGGGACTTTTGTTATTAATGTTATGGTCTATCCATCCATGTCTTTGTTTGCAATTATGGAGCAACATAGTTTGAGTCAATCGAGTTCTACTTTTTCTTCGTGGTGAATCTGGGCAAATCGTCAACTCGTTTGCGATTTTGCCGGCGTTGTTGTAGTTGATCTGTGCATTCTATGCCATTGTTCTTGCCATGTCTATCTTGTATTTTATGCCTTCATAATGGATGTATGCTTTCCTTTCCATGACTTGCACCATGGTGAGTGCATCGAGCTCGTTTACATGCCTTCGTGAGTTATATTTCAGCATGTCTCAGTTTTCACTAAGTCTGAAAACTGATTGTGTTTTAGCTATGTTCATGTGCCTGTTAATATATTTTCTGATCCCTTTTGGCCCCAGGTCACTTTGGGACTTTTGTTAATCTTGTTGAGTAGCTCCACGACATGTTCTTTCTTGTCATGTTCAGGTCATTTATCATGTTGTTTTGCTGCTCCGAAGAGGGCTTCGTGATCTGAAATTTCAGACTAGTGTTAATTTCACTAAGTCTGGAATCTGTTTTGCATTTGCGTTTTTGCCATGCTTGTTTGAACCTCTTAATGGATGAATTGGCCGTGGCTCAGTGCTAATCTTTTGTTAAGCATCTTGTGTGCATCCCTGCCATGTATTTTGTTGTCATGTTTGGTGGCTGTAGCATGTTCATCTCGTTGCATTTAGATGCCTACTTGCTGTAAATCGCAGACTGGTGTCATATCTTAAAACGCTTGCCATTTCCAAACCGTAACTCCGATTCCAATGATCTTTATATCGTTTTCAAGCGATTTCATCCCCTCTATCCAGTGGCACCCTTGGAATTCCAAGTTGAGGCCAGATTCATGCATTTCCTGTTATATCTTGCATTTTGCATCCCGCATCGCATCCCGCATAGCATATCATCTTTTCATCATATTGCTTGGTCTTGCACGTGGTTGATTGTATCCTTGTTGCTTGTTTGTCTTGTTGGGTAGAACCGGGAGACGAGTTCACTACCGAGGAGCCCGTTGAGTTTGCTTGTGAGGATCCAGTCAACTCTGACAACTGTGCAGGCAAGATGATCATACCCTCGAAATCACTACTATCTTTGCTATGCTAGTTTGCTCGCTCTTGCTATGCCAATGCTACGATGCCTACCTTTTGCTTGTCAGCCTCCCAATTGCCATGTCAAACCTCTAACCCACCTTGTCCTAGCAAACCGTTGATTGGCTATGTTACCGCTTTGCTCAGCCCTTCTTATAGCGTTGCTTGTTGCAGGTGAAGTTTGGAGGCCGTTCCTTGTTGGAACATCTTTTATTTACTTGTTGGGGATACCATTATATTGCTATGTTATCTTAATGCATCTATATACTTGGTAAAGGGTGGAAGGCTCGGCCTCTCGCCTAGTGTTTTGTTCCACTCTTACCGCCCTAGTTTCCGTCATATCGGTGTTATGTTCCCGGATTTTGCGTTCCTTACGCGGTTGGGTTATAATGGGAACCCCTTGGTATTTCGCCTTGATTAAAGCTTTTCCAGCAATGCCCAACCTTGGTTTTACCATTCGCCACCTAGCCTTTTCTTTCCCTTGGGTTCTGCAGACTCAAGGGTCATCTTATTTTACCCCCCCGGACCAGTGCTCCTCTGAGTGTTGGTCCGAACTGGGCAGCCTGCGGGGCCACCTCGGGGAAACTTGAGGGTTGGTTTTACTCGTAGCTTGACCTATCTGAGTGTGCCCTGAGAAAGAGATATGTGCAGCTCCTATCGGGATTTGTCGGCACATTCGGGCGGTGTTGCTGGTCTTGTTTTAACCTGTCAAATTGTCTTGTTGTACCGGGTTGCCGAGTCTGATCGGTGTGTCTCGGGTGGAGGTCTATTCCTTCGTTAACCGTGAGAGCTTGTCATGGGCTAAGTTGGGACTCCCCTGCAGGGATTGAAATTTCGAAAGCCGTGCCCGCGGTTATGGGCAGATGGGAATTTGTTAATGTCCGGTTGTAGATAACTTGAACCTTAATTAATTAAAATGAATCAACCGTGTGTGTTGCCGTGATGGCCTCTTCTCGGCGAAGTCCGGGAAGTGGACACGGTGTTGGAGTTATGCTTCCGCAGGTTGTTCTTCTAGATTCTCGCTCGCGCTTTGCCTCCTCTTCTCGCTCTTTTTTGCGTATAAGTTAGCCACCACATATGCTAGTCGCTTGCTGCAGCTCCACATATATTTGCCTTATCCATTCCTATAAGCTTAAATAGTCTTGATCGCGAGGGTGCGAGATTGCTGAGTCCCTGTGGCTCACAGATACTACCACTCCAGATGCAGGTCCAGGTGATTCCGCTCCAGGTGACGAGTACAAGCTCAAGTGGGAGTTCGACGAGAACTCTCAGCGTTATTCTGTTTCCTTTCCCGATGATCAGTAGTGGTGCCTAGTTGGGGTTTGATTCAGGGCCTTGTCGCATGTTGGGTTCTTTTCCATTTTGGCGCCGTAGTCGGGCCATGAGTGTCTGTTTGATGGATGTTATTTATGTACTTTGATGTGACGTGGCGAGTGTAAGCCAACTATGTATTTCCCCTTTATTATTTATTACATGGGATGTTTGTGATGATTTCCTAACTTGCGACATTGCTTTCAATGCGGTTATATCTCTAAGTCGTGTCTCGACACGTGGGAGCTATAGCCGCATCGAGGGCGTTACAAGTTGGTAATCAGAGCCATCCCCGACCTTAGGAGCCCCATTGCTTGATCGTTTTAGCAGCCGAGTTGTGTCTAGAAAAAATGTTTTGAGTCACTTAGGAATTATATATCGGAGAGCTTAGGAATTCTTTTTACTTCCCAGTCTCCTCATTGCTCTGGTAAGGCATCCTGACGTAGAGTTTTGACTCTTCTCTTCTCAAATTTCACTAAAAAAAATTTTAGGATCACGCGAGTATCTTGGATTTGTTCCGATGGCTTATGATGAGAATACTGTCTTGGTGCCTCCTGTCAGGGGTTTAGTGGAAGTGTCCCGGGGAGTTGAGCTCTGAGGTGTTGTCATCATAATTTTATCATTACAATTCTGGAATACTTGAGATATGTTCGCCGACATCGAAAATCTCTTTTATGCAGTTCGTTGGTGAGATAACCTCGACGCCACCCAGTACTGGGGCAGGAGTTCGGGAGTATCGCCATAACTTGTATAACGGATGCTTTTCGAAGGTTGAGGTAGATGGTTTCCGAAGTTTTTCTTGGTTATGTGTTGAAGGATGGATACAGCTGGATGTAGGATTTGCTAGTTTGGGTGAGATATTATGCTTCCCCTGTATCCCCAACACCTGATTGCATAACCGGAAAAGTTCGGGAGTTTCATAGGTGGGAATTCTAGTAGCTCTAGTTCTTCTTCCATGGATATTAGTTTGAGATTGGGATTTCTTACCGATTATTCGTTCTTGATCCGTACCTTGTTGATTTATTTCTCTACCTTAATTCTACGTGGCTTCTCAATTTATGGATATGTGACCATTTGAAGAGGAATGCATTCGTTCATTTTGTTCGGATGTGAAGACTATATGTTGCAATTTTCATTCCGTTGGATTCAGCTTCAATATTTATCTGTCTATGTGCTAATGGTGGTCAACCTCTTCAGGATGGCTCCCGCTAAGAGCACCAGTCAGAACCAGAATCAAGATCCGCCACCGCCTCCACCTCCTCCAGAGGCATGGCAAGCTGTGATGGCCGCAACCAATGCAAACACTCAGCTGATCATGCAAATTCTCCAAGAGCGCAATCAAGGCAGTCAAGGGAATCAAGGCAGCAACCAGAGTCACTTTGCTACACTCAACCAGTTCCTTGCTAATGGGCCAAAGACTTTCAGCAATTGTGTTGAGGCAACCGATGCTGATGATTGGCTTGTGGATCTGTGTAAGCATTTCGAGTGCAGTAACGTCAGGCCTAAGGACTTTGTGAAGTTCGCTTCCTTCCAACTCAAAGATCAAGCTGCAGAATGGTTCCAGCAGTACAAGGATTCCAGAGGTGGACGTGTTATCACTTGGGATGATTTCCGTCAAGATTTCGAGCTCATCACATTCTGCAGAGCGTGGTTGAAAGCAAGCGCGAGGAATTCCGCAATCTGAAGCAAGGTTCTTTGTCTGTCTATGACTACAACAAATTGTTCCAGAAGGTTGCCCGCTTTGCCAAGCAGGACGTGCCTGATGAGAAGAGCATGATATATCAGTTCAGGGGTGGTCTCAGAGAAGATATTCAGCTCGCTCTTGTCCTCTTTGAGCCCTTGAGATACGATGAGTTCTACAACATGGCACTGAAGCAAGAGGCTGCTCAGTTGAGGTGTGATGCTTCCAGGAAGCGAGTTAGAGATGTTACTCCTTCTTCCTCTACTCAAGTGGCCAAGCAGCAGAAGTTTTGGCTTCCTCCTCCTCCGTTCCGTCAGCCATACCAGCAGAAGAGCAAAGGTGGCAGTGGTTCTTCCCACCCACCCAACCCAGGCTTTCAGAACAAGACTTCGTCTCAACCTCCAAGTTCGAGTGCTCCGTATCACCGTCCGCTTTCAGAGGTCACGTGCAACAAGTGCCAACAGAAGGGTCACTATGCCAACAAGTGTTTCAACCAGAGGCGTCTTCCTCCTCCTCCTCCTGTCAGATCGGCAAGTACAGCTGTGGTCAAGTATAACCCCAAGCATGCCAAGGTCAATTTGATGAATGCAGCTCAGGCAGAGGACTCGTCAGATGTGATCATGGGTAACCTTCCTGTTAATGATATTCCTGCAAAAGTTCTTTTTGACACGGGTGCATCGCATTGTTTCATGTCTAAGCCATTTTTTTACCAAGCATGAGTTCGTTTCTTCTCATTTGGGTAAACAAATGGATATCGTTTCTCCTGGCAAACGTTTGAGTGCTAGTCTGGAGGTGCCAGATGTTACTATCACATTGGGCGACTACAAGTTCCTTTCTTCCCCAATGGTTCTTGGTAACTCGGATATTGATCTTATTCTCGGGATGGATTGGCTTTCTAAGCACAAGGCTCAGCTTGATTGTGCTGCCAGACAGATTCAATTGACTCATTCGTCTGAGGATGTAATTGTCTTTGCCGCTCGGGATAATACTATCCGTCTGTTTTCTCTCAATGAGAAGGGTGAATTGGATGCCATCTCTCAAATTCCAGTCGTGTGCGAATATCAAGACGTCTTTCCAGAAGAGCTCCCAGGAGTGCCTCCGCACCGGCGAGTTGAATTCGTTATTGAACTTGAACCTGGCACGGAACCTGTGTGCAAACGTCCTTACAAGCTCGGACCTGAAGAATTGAAGGAGCTGAAGAAGCAACTCGATGAGCAAGAAAGAATGGGTCTCATCCGGCCTAGTACTTCTCCGTGGGGTTGTGGTGTTCTTTTTGTGAAGAAGAAGGATGGAACGGATAGACTTTGTGTTGATTACCGTCCAGTGAACAAGAAGACCATCAAGAACAAATACCCACTTCCCAACATCAATGAGCTGTTCGAACAACTCAAAGGTGCCCAAGTATTCTCCAAGCTTGATCTCCTTATGGGTTATCACCAGATTCGCATTCGTGAAGAAGATATTCCCAAGACAGCATTCAGAACAAGCTTTGGTTCATATGAATACACTGTCATGTCTTTTGGCCTCGCCAACGCTCCTCCGACGTTCTCTCGCATGATGAACTTCATCTTCAACACCTACACCAATGACTTCGTTTTGGTCTATCGCGACGACATTCTGGTTTTCTCGAAGAACAAGGAAGATCATGCCAAGCACTTGCGTTTGGTTCTCGATAAGCTCAGGGAACATCAGTTCTATGCCAAGTTCTCCAAGTGTGAATTTTGGCTCGATGAGGTTCTTTATCTTGGTCATATCATCTCTGCCAAGGGCATTTCCGTGAATCCCGAGAAGGTATCCGCAATTGTGAATTGGGAACCTCCTCAGAACGTGAAGCAACTCCGAAGTTTTCTCGGTCTCGCAAGCTATTGCCGAAGATTCGTTGAAAACTTTTCCAAGATCGCGAAGCCTCTCTCAAATCTTCTTCAGAAGCACGTCAAGTATGTTTGGTCTCCAGAGTGTGATATTGCTTTCAACACTTTGAAAGAGAAGTTGATTACTGCTCCAGTTCTGACTCCGCCTGATGAATCCAAGCCGTACGAGGTCTTTTGTGATGCCTCTCTCCAAGGTCTTGGCGCAATTTTGATGCAAGAGAAGAAAGTTGTTGCTTATACATCTCGCCAGTTGAAGCCTAATGAGAAGAACTACCCCACTCATGATCTCGAGTTGGCGGTAGTTGTGCATGCTCTTTTGACTTGGAGACATCTTCTATTGGGAAGAAAAGTGGACATTTTCACTGATCACAAGAGTCTCAAGTACATCTTCACTCAGCCTAATCTCAACCTAAGGCAAACTCGATGGGTCGAAATGATTCAAGAGTATAATCCGAGTATTGAGTATACTCCAGGCAAGGCCAATGTGATTGCTGACGCTTTGAGCAGAAAGGCCTACTGCAACAGTCTAATTCTCAAGCCTTATCAACCCGAGCTTTGTGAGGCTTTTCGCAAGCTTAATCTGCAAGTTGTTCCTCAAGGTTTCCTTGCCAACCTTCAAGTCTCTCCTACCTTAGAAGACCAGATTCGCCAAGCCCAGCTTCTTGATGCTATGGTGAAAAAGGTGAAGATTGGGATTGCCAAGAGTCAGTCCAAGTACAAGTGCTACCGCCTTGATGACAAGGACACTCTCTTGTTCGAGGATCGAATTGTTGTGCCCAAAGGTGAACTTCGTAAAGTGATCATGAACGAGGCTCACAATTCTCTCCTCTCCATCCACCCTGGGAGCACGAAGATGTATCAGGACCTCAAGCAAGCTTATTGGTGGACTCGAATGAAGCGCGAGATCGCTCAATTCCTGAATGAATGTGATGTCTGCAGAAGAGTGAAGGCAGAACACCAAAGGCCAGCTGGTCTCCTCCAACCTCTTGCCATTTCAGAATGGAAGTTTGACCACATTGAAATGGACTTCGTGACTGGGTTTCCAAAGTCCAAAGCGTGGCAATGATGCTATATTTGTTGTCATCGACAAACTCACCAAAGTGGCTCACTTTCTGCCTATCAAAGAGTCGATCACTGCAGCTCAATTGGCGGAACTCTATACCTTTCGCATTGTCTCTCTGCACGGTATTCCTCAAGTGATCTCTTCAGACCGTGGCAGCATCTTTACCTCGAAGTTTTGGGATTCTTTCCAGAAGGCCATGGGCACCAACATCCGCTTCAGCACTGCTTTCCATTCTCAAACAAGCGGTCAAGTCGAGCGTGTCAACCAGATTCTTGAAGATATGCTCAGGGCTTGTGTGATCTCCTTCGGCATGAAGTGGGAGGATTGTCTTCCTTATGCTGAATTCTCCTATAACAACAGTTTTCAAGCAAGTTCGGGCAATGCCCCATTTGAAATTCTGTATGGCAGGAAGTGCCGTACCCCTCTCAACTGGTCTGAAACCGGTGAACGTCAGCTGCTGGGTAATGACTTAATCACAGAAGCAGAAGAAATGTGCAAAGTCATTCGTGATAACCTCAAAGCAGCCCAATCCCGCCAGAAGAGCTACTATGATAGTAAGCACCGTGATTTGGCTTTCGAGATCGGAGATCATGTTTACCTCCGTGTCTCTCCTATGAAAGGTACTCGTCGCTTCGGTATCAAAGGGAAGCTTGCCCCTAGATACGTGGGACCTTTCAAGATTGTCAGCAAGAGAGGCGACCTCGCCTATCAACTCGAGCTTCCTTCAAACTTTGCAAATGTTCATGATGTGTTCCACGTCTCTCAGCTTCGAAAGTGCTTCAAGACTCCTAACCACACCGTCAACTTCGAGGACATTGAGCTCCAAGAAGATCTCTCCTATCGTGAGCACCCAGTTGCTATTCTTGAAGAGACTGAACGCAAGACTCGCAACAAGTCAATCAAATTTCTCAAAGTCAAGTGGTCACACCATTCCGACCGTGAAGCTACCTGGGAACGCGAGGATCACCTCCGTTCTGAGTACCCGGAGTTCTTTCAGTCCTAGATCTCGGGACGAGATCTTTTCGTAGTGGTGGAGTGTTGTAACACCCCGGATGTAACTTTCCCAATTTGTACTCCAACTCTTGTCGTTTCCGGCGTTAAGTTATATTTATTTCCTCGGGTTCGGGTTTCGTCTCCGTGTGTTGTTTTCGTTTTCATGCATCTCATATCATGTCATCATGTGCATTGCATTTGCATACGTGTTCATCTCATGCATTCGTGCATTTTCCCCGTTGTCCGTTTTGCATTCCGGCGCTTCGTTCTCCTCCGGTGGTCATTTCTAGCTTTCTTTCGTGTGTGGGGATTAAACATTTCCGGATTGGACCGAGACTTGTCATGCGGCCTTGGTTTACTACCGGTAGACCGCCTGTCAAGTTTCGTACCATTTGGACTTCGTTTGATACTACAACGGTTAACCGAGGGACCGAAAAGGCCTCGTGTGTGTTGCAGCCCAACACCCCTCAAATTTGACCCAAAACCCACCAAACTCTGCTCCATGTCCTAGAGCGTTCGATCACGATCGCGTGGCCGAAAACCGCACCTCATTTGGACTCTCCTAGCTCCACTTATGCCTATAAATAGCCCCCTCCAAATTCGGATCTTCTTCCCCGTCCAAACCCTAGTCTAAAAAAAAACATCTCCGCCACCGACGGACACGTCCGCCCCCGGCCGGACGCGTCCGCCGCCGCCCGCCTCCGCCAGCCACGACGCGCCACATGGCAGGACCACATCTGCGCGGCCGCCGGCCCGCAGGCCCACGCGGGGCCTTCCCCAGCCCGCGAGACGCCGCGCCCTTCTTCCCCGAGCCGACCGGCCGCGCCTCCCGCGCCGCTCGCCGCCGTCCTTCCCGCGCCGCCGCAGTCCCTGGCTCCGGCGAACTCCGCCGCGGCCGCCCGGCTCGCCGCGCCGCCCGGAGGCCGGCGCCCACCTCGCCGCCGTTCCACCTCATCGCCGGCCCCGGCCTCTCCCCGCTGCTCCGGCCACTTCTCCCTCGCCCGCTGCCGTCATCTACAGGAACTCCGGCAAGCTCCCCGGCGATCGTCGCAATCCGTGCGGATCTCAGATCTGGGAAAAGAAAACCCTAGCCGGTTGACTTTGTCTCTCTCTGTTAATTTTTTTATGCATACTTTGACCGCCCGTAACTTTGCATCCGTAGCTCCAATTTGGGCATATGATATATCAAAATGTTCGTCTCGACGAGTACATCATTTCATAACATTGCATCATTTTAATTTGAGCTCATCTTGATGCTCAAAATGCTGTTAGAAGGAGGCTTCGTGAGTTAATTGTCAGATCTGCTAGTTCATCTTAGACTTTTGTCATTTTTGCCATGATTATTGTGTGCATGCTATGCCTATGAGTCCTACATATGTTTTGTTAAGGATTTTGTCTTCTTTCCAGAGGTGCAACCCATGCATTTTTAGGATGTGTGTGGTGACTTGTGCAAGCTTGCAAAGTGAGGCACCCGGTAAATCTGTTTTCAGGGACTTAGTTGTTTTCACTAAGTCTGGGATATTTTAGTTCATGATGCCATATGTTCAGCTTGTTTTCTAGTGATCCGTGCCTCTTTTGAGGATGATCAGTAAGGGTATTTTGTTATTCATGTTATGTTCCATCCATCCATGTCTTTGTTTGCAATTATGGAGCACCATAGCTTGAGTCAATTGAGCTCTACTTTTGCTTCGTGGTGAATCTGGGCAAATCGTCAACTCGTTTGCGATTTTGCCGGCGTTGTTTTAGTTGATCCGTGCATGCTATGCCATTGTTTTTGCCATTTCTAGCTTGTATTTTATGCCTTCATAATGGATGTATGCTTTCCTTGCCATGACTTGCACCATGGTGACTGCATCGAGCTCGTTTACATGCCTTCGTGAGTTATATTTCAGCATGTCTCAGTTTTCACCAAGTCTGAAAACTGATTGTGTTTTAGCTATGTTCATGTGCCCGTTAATATATTTTGTGATCCCTTTTGGCCCCAGGTCACTTTAGGACTTTTGTTAAGCTTGTTGAGTAGCTCCAAGCCATGTTCTTTGTTGTTATGTTCAGGTCATTTATCATGTTGTTTTGCTGCTCCGAAGAGGGCTTCGTGATCTGAAATTTCAGACTAGTGTTTTCACTAAGTCTGGAATCTGTTTTGCATTTGCGTTTTTGCCATGCTTGTTTGAACCTCTTAATGGATCAATTGGCCATGGCTCAGTGCTAATCTTTTTTTAAGCATCTTGTGTTCATCCCTGCCATGTATTTTTTTGTCATGTTTGGTGGCTGTAGCATGTTCATCTCGTTGCATTTAGATGCCTACTTGCTGTAAATCGCAGACCGGTGTCATATCTTAAAACGCTTGCCATTTCCAAACCGTAACTCCGATTCCAATGATCTTTATATCGTTTTCAAGCGATTTCATCCCCTCTATCCAATGGAACCCTTGTAATTCCAAGTTGAGGCCAGGTTCATGCATTTCCTGTTATATCTTGCATTTTGCATCCCGCATCGCATCCCGCATAGCATATCATCTTTTCATCATATTGCTTGGTCTTGCACGTGGTTGATTGTATCCTTGTTGCTTGTTTGTCTTGTTGGGTAGAACCGGGAGACGAGTTCGCTACCGAGGAGCCCGTTGAGTTTGCTTGTGAGGATCCAGTCAACTCTGACAACTGTGCAGGCAAGATGATCATACCCTCGAAATCACTACTATCTTTGCTATGCTAGTTTGCTCGCTCTTGCTATGCCAATGCTACGATGCCTACCTTTTGCTTGTCAGCCTCCCAATTGCCATGTCAAACCTCTAACCCACCTTGTCCTAGCAAACCGTTGATTGGCTATGTTACCGCTTTGCTCAGCCCCTCTTATAGCGTTGCTAGTTGCAGGTGAAGTTTGGAGGCCGTTCCTTGTTGGAACATCTTTTATTTACTTGTTGGGGATACCATTATATTGCTATGTTATCTTAATGCATCTATATACTTGGTAAAGGGTGGAAGGCTCGGCCTCTCGCCTAGTGTTTTGTTCCACTCTTACCGCCCTAGTTTCCGTCATATCGGTGTTATGTTCCCGGATTTTGCGTTCCTTACGCGGTTGGGTTATAATGGGAACCCCTTGGTATTTCGCCTTGATTAAAGCTTTTCCAGCAATGCCCAACCTTGGTTTTACCATTCGCCACCTAGCCTTTTCTTTCCCTTGGGTTCTGCAGACTCAAGGGTCATCTTATTTTACCCCCCCGGACCAGTGCTCCTCTGAGTGTTGGTCCGAACTGGGCAGCCTGCGGGGCCACCTCGAGGAAACTTGAGGGTTGGTTTTACTCGTAGCTTGACCTATCTGAGTGTGCCCTGAGAAAGAGATATGTGCAGCTCCTATCGGGATTTGTCGGCACATTCGGGCGGTGTTGCTGGTCTTGTTTTAACCTGTCAAATTGTCTTGTTGTACCGGGTTGCCGAGTCTGATCGGTGTGTCTCGGGTGGAGGTCTATTCCTTCGTTAACCGTGAGAGCTTGTCATGGGCTAAGTTGGGACTCCCCTGCAGGGATTGAACTTTCGAAAGCCGTGCCCGCGGTTATGGGCAGATGGAAATTTGTTAATGTCCGGTTGTAGATAACTTGAACCTTAATTAATTAAAATGAATCAACCGTGTGTGTTGCCGTGATGGCCTCTTCTCGGCAGAGTCCGGGAAGTGGACACGGTGTTGGAGTTATGCTTGCGCAGGTTATTCTTCTAGATTCTCGCTCGCGCTTTGCCTCCTCTTCTCGCTCTCTTTTGCGTATAAGTTAGCCACCACATATGCTAGTCGCTTGCTGCAGCTCCACATATATTTGCCTTATCCATTCCTATAAGCTTAAATAGTCTTGATCGTGAGGGTGCGAGATTGCTGAGTCCCTGTGGCTCACAGATACTACCACTCCAGATGCAGGTCCAGGTGATTCCGCTCCAGTTGACGAGTACGAGCTCAAGTGGGAGTTCGACGAGGACTCTCAGCGTTATTATGTTTCCTTTCCCGATGATCAGTAGTGGTGCCTAGTTGGGGTTTGATTCAGGGCCTTGTCGCATGTTGTGTTCTTTTCCATTTTGGCACCGTAGTCGGGCCATGAGTGTCTGTTTGATGGATGTTATTTATGTACTTTGATGTGACGTGGCGAGTGTAAGCCAACTATGTATTTCCCCTTTATTATTTATTACATGGGATGTTTGTGATGATTTCCTAACTTGCGACATTGCTTTCAATGCGGTTATATCTCTAAGTCGTGCCTCGACACGTGGGAGCTATAGTCGCATCGAGGGCGTTACACTTCCGACCACACTTCTATAATCCGTTGCATCAACTGCGGGTGCTTGGCTCCTCTTGCTAAGTTTAAGTCGAGGCTCCATTGAAATATGAATTGGATTGCAGTCCTCCATGCTACTGTACTTTGTGCCCTGGAACTTGCATCTTCACGTACTGGTCCACGCCCAGCTTCCTCTCGTGCTGGCCGACTGCTTCGAAAGCTCCCCACATGAGCACCTCCTGCGTGAGCCTCGCCGAGCCGTCGCTGCCTCTGGCGCTCCGGGCCGAGTAGTACGTTGCCTGGACTCGCTTCATCAGAGCAAGTTGCATCACAACCCATTTTGTATGTTTTGCTCCGCGACACAACTCCAGTGTGCCTTGGCTTTTCGTGGACTTCTGACGCCACGTACGTCTTCAATCTTTCTAGACGTGTCACACAAAGACTGCTTTTCCATGGTCGAGCACACGCGGCAATTGCTGCATCCGCTCCAGCACAGTTAGCACTTATGCCCGTGACATCGACATAACTTCCGAAATCACTCCCCGCGTCCATAGCATCGACACGAGTTTTCGAACCACGATCTTGAGAGCGAACTTTTCCTTCACGGAGCGCAACAATTTCTTTAGCCGACACTTGAAGAAGTGGATCCTCCTTGTCCACTAGTTCACGCATCAACATCATGTCACCTTCATCTTCTTGCTGGGCAATGAGCGCCTTTTGCTTTGGTGCTTCCTCCCAGTCAGCCTTGAAGTGACCGAGGAGGCCACAGTTATAACACCTCACTTTTCTGATGTCAAACTTCCTCCTCGGTGGTGGTGCAGCATCATCTTCTGAGTCGTCGTCCGAGTCGGCGAAGTTCTTTCTTGCCGAACGCTGCTTCCCCTTCTTCTTGCTACTGCTCGTGGATACGCCTTGCTTTTTCTTTGACAAAGCGACCCATTGCGCCCTTGTGAGCATCACAAGCTCGTCATTCCTCCCATCCCCAAGACTGTACTGCATCCGCTCATCGTGAGCCTTGTACCGTCCGACGAGATCGTCGATGGAGAGAGTCGCGAGATCAACGCACTGCTCGATCGCTGTGACAATTTGCAGGTACTGAGGAGGGGCCGCGCGTAAGAACCGCCGGACAACCGAGGCCTCCGTGAGGTTCTCCCCAAGCGCGCGAATCCGATTGACGAGAATAGCCACCCGTGAAGCGAACGCATCCACGGACTCATCATCGCCCATGACCAAAGTCTCGTAGTTCCTTAGGAGAGTTTGG
Source organism: Triticum urartu (assembly GCF_003073215.2). Lineage (NCBI taxonomy): Eukaryota > Viridiplantae > Streptophyta > Magnoliopsida > Poales > Poaceae > Triticum > Triticum urartu. The sequence goes on from NC_053022.1 coordinate 51,332,122, forward strand.
AGATTGGCTTGCTTGACACGGGTGTGTCCCTCGAACATGAGCTTCAGCGTATCCCACACCTCCTTCGCCGTTGCTTTGGCAATCAGGTGCTGGAGGACATCCATCGGCATCACCGAATAAATCGCCGACGCCGCCTGCCGATCCTTCCGGTGCTCGGCTCCCTCCTTCTTGAACGCGTCGCCTCCGGGATCCACCGCGTCCCATAGCTCGTTGGCGCGGAGACCACACTCCATGAGGGCCTTCCAGACCCCGAAGTTCTCGCGATCAAACCGTGGATACAACGAACTCGCCGGAGCAGCAATTACTTTAGCCGCACCGGAGTACTCCGCCAGCTGCTTGTTCCTCTCGTCGTCCGCCATGATCCTCCGTTACTAGAAGATCAACCTTGCTCTGATACCAATTGTTGGCGCAGGTCCCGACCTCGACGACGCTGCCGAGTACTTTCGAACAGTACGCACGTACGAGCTGCTCGATTACTTTCCGAGGCGCCGGGTCGACGGTCAACGTACAGCACAAGCTAGCTAGCCCTGACTCAAGAGCTTTACTTGATCCGGCGAGATGTACGAACTAGTACACAAGGAGACACGAGATTGTTTAATGGCCAACAGGTGCGTGTCGCACCTGTTTGTGTATTTCCTTTGATTGATCTGAGTTGATTACACGGGGGTACAGCAGTATTTATATTGGTACTACTAGTCCTATTCCTAGTCCTAGTACTAATACAAATCCTACTCGGTTGATTGCACCAAGTCCGTACCGGACTGGTCTAACCGTGGTTGATTCCAACAGCCTGCACTACGCCAAACGCCTGCTCAAACCGCCACGGGAATGGAACCCCGCCGCCGCCATCAGCCGCGCGGGCGAGCCCGGCGGCGCCAACTGGCGGCGGCGAGGGGAGGGCTCGCAGGGACGGCTACCGGGAAAACCGGATCGAGTCGCCGCCCGAGCCGCCCAAAAAAAAGTCTCAGTCTCAGGACGACGGAGCTCGACGGGTGCCTATGCGTCTTCGACGGCGGCAGCGGCGACGGCGACGACCCCTGCCACATATGGCTGCTGCGTGATTACAAGGCACAACGGTGGGAGCAGCTCTGTTGCATCGACCGGGCGGCTTGGCCAGAGCCAGAGCGGACGCAGCTGCAATCCACGTGGATCGCTCCTCTCGGTCTGTCAGAGAACAAGATCATGTTGGGCACTGGTACTTGCAAAGTGTTCGCGGTAGACCATAATGGTGGAGGCGTGCTAGAGATTCTATTCCGGCCAGAAGAAGACATCGCCGGCAGTTTCCATGACATGTATCTGTATCCAGCGCTCGGCCTGTTCGAGGAGAGTCTTGTGTCTGTGGGCCGCGACGTCGAGGAGATGATCTTGTCTTCACCGGTGATGGAAGCTTGGTTCCACGTCCTCAAGTGGTTGCCAGCACGGTCCATCTCGAGGCTCGGTCTCGTGTGCAGGGAATGGCGCGCCATGATTGCCGCAAATAGTTTCATCCAATCGCACACCGCCTTGCATTCAACACGCCCGCGGATCATGTTTACCGATGACCCCTTGCCGGGTTCATTCACAGACCTGGATGATCACATCAACGAGCCCCACATCTCTTCTATGGCCTAGCAGCGGATATTCCCGTCCAATACTCTCAGCCATGCCATGGCCTAAACTTGGGGAGGTGGAACGGTCATGACTACCTACACAATCCTACCTTGGGCATAAAAGAGAGAATAGAAGCTGTCCAAACAGATGCAGCCTTCTTCGGCAGCTGTGTCGCATTGGGGTATGAATCCAAGGAGGACCATGTCATGGTGTCCCTTGCGTACGAGGAAAAGAGAATTGCAACACGAGAGTACAAAATGCGGTGTGACGTGCGTCCTCTGCGAAGAGACAATGACTGGTGTCTGTATGACCCTCCGCCAAGGCCCGCCCTAGACGTGCCACCAGCCTACGTGAATGGCAACATCTATTGGGTGGTCGAACCTACACTTGGGCCAAGATCTGCAGTGTGCGAGCTCCTCGCATTCAACGTCATAGATAGAGAGTTCGTGGTCATCCAGGGTTCTTCATGGAGCATATAATATGGCGTTGGAAAGCTGCTGCAAAACCGCTCCTTCCACATGTTGAAAGTTTTCTCTAATTCCCTATGGTTAAAGAGTAATTTGAAAAAACGTAAAATTTCATAAACCGAACAGCTGAGTTCATTTTTTTGATGTCATTTCTAAACGGCTAATCTAATTGAGGCATATGATATGGCGTTGGAAAGCTTATGAAAACGCGCTACTTTTTCATCTTGAAAGTTTTTTTCTAATTTTGAATGGTTTAAGAGTAATTTAGAAAATGGTCCATGTCCTACCGAGTTCGTATTTTCGAGCTAATTTTTTAACCGTGCGTCCGAATGCAGCAAATGATATGGCGTTGGAAAGCTTGAAAAAATGCGAAACATTTTGGTATGTATTGTTTCTCCCAATTCTTTACGGTTTTAAGTCGGTTTCGAAAATTGCGAAAACATATTTTCGCCATAATTTCTACAAACTTTATCGGAATTGGGCAAATAATATACCGTTGAAAAGCTACGAAAAATGCAAAACTTTTTCATGTTGACGGTCTTCTCTGATTCTTAGCTGTTTTCAAGTAATTTCGAAAACGGCGGGATCATATGTTCTGCCTATATCGCGAAACATATTCTTCGAAAATGCACCGCGTGAAGAACCTGAACTTCTCGGCGTCTGTACCTGAACTTCACTCTGTTTTTCACGTGATTCTTTTGTTCGTAGGTCTCCATCCACTGCTCGTAACTCTCCATCCACTCACCGGAATTGAGCAAGTGATATACCAGTGGAAAGCTGCTATAAGCATTTAACTTTCCCGTGTTGATCGTTTTTTCATACTCGCGATGGTTTTAGAAGTTTTTCATCTAAAATTCATTCAGCGTAGTAGTTAAACTTCCTGCTGTTTTCATGTTGAACTTCTGTGACGTATTTTCTTTTGTAATTTCCTCATACATTCGTCAATGTCACATAAATGATATTTCTTTTGTACAAACCTCTCTCACAATAAATTTTTCAACTTTCTCCGACCGAGTTACACGCCTGAACTTCCCTCTGTAGGAACCCGACCATTGGGCTATCTTCTCAATTGTGTCTCCCCGCGCGAATTTTTTTGGTTACTCATGTTCTATGTGATGTAAGTATAATCTACAAAGGTTTTTAGCAACTAAATGCATGTTTAAAATAGGAATCTCGCTCGTTGGCGGATTTGCTCTTGGGTCGTGATGAAACATGTCTGTGTTGCAATTTTACTGCCTGAGTTGTTCGACCTGAACTTCTCCCAGTGCTAGGTTGAACTTCCGCTAACATTGCCCAAATGGGGCTTGAGATATACCGTTGGAAAGCTATGGACACCAGTATCATGACCCAAGTCGAATTTTTGGCAAATTGTAAGCGGTTTAAGAGCAGTTTTGAAAACCGTCTTTTCATCACACAAAAAATGTGAATCGTATTTTCGATCACATTTCTAATCGTTTATCGGAATGAGGCAAATAATATGGCATTGGAAAGCTGCTGTAAATCCGCTCCTTCCACATGTTGAAAGTTTTCTCTAATTCCTTATGGTTAAATAGTAATTTGGAAAATCGTAAAATTTCACAAACCGAACAGTAGAGTTCGTATTTTCGATGTCATTTCTAAACGGCTAATCCAATTGAGGCAAATGATATGGCGTTGGAAAGCTTATGAAAATGCGCTAATTTTACATGTAGAAAGTTTTTTTCTAATTTTAAACAGTTTAAGAGTAATTTATAAAACGTTACAAGTTCCACCGAGTTCGTATTTACGATCTATTTTTTTAACTGTATGTCTAAATGCAGCAAATGATATGGCGTTGGAAAGCTTGAGGAAATACGAATTTTTTTGGTATATATTGTTTCTCCCAATTTCTTACTGTTTTAAGTCAATTTTAAAAATGGCTAAAAACGTATTTTCACCGTAATTTCCACAAACTTTACCAGAATGGGGCAAATAATATACCTTCAAAAGCTAAGGAAAATGCGGAACTTTTTCATGTTGATGGTTTTCTGTGAATCCTAGCCGTTTTCAAGTAATTTCGAAAATGGAGAGATCATTTGTTCTGCCTTTATCGCGAAATAGATTTTTCGAAAATGCACCACGTGAAGAACCTGAACTTCTCGGCATGTCTACTTGAACTTCACTCTGTTTTTCACGTGTTTTTTTGCTCGTAGATCTTCATCCACTGCTCGTAACTCTCCACCAACTCACCGAAATTGAGCAAGTGATATACCGATGGAACGCTGTTGTAAACACACAACTTTCCCTTGTTGATCATTTTTCATACTCGTGACAATTTTAAAAGTTTTTCATCTGATATTCATTCAGTGTAGTAGGTGAACTTCCTGTTGTTTTCACGTTAAACTTCGGTGGCGTAATTTTCATTTGTAATTTTTTCATCATTTCATCATTGTAACACAAATGACAATTCTTTTGTACAAACCTCTCTCACAATAAATTTTTTAACTTTCTCCGACGGAAGTCTTGAACTTATAACAACAAAAAGATTAGCCTTTTCTTTTTTATTATTTTTTTAAAACCAAAATGACACCGTGTAGTACGTGAACTTCTGGCAGTTATCAATCTGAACTTCTCTCGGTTACATGAATATTCTGAGTTTTTTTATGATTTTTATTCTGATTTTTTAATCCTTTTTTATGAATATTGAAGTTATATTTTTAAAAGTTGAATTTCTTGTTATTTTATTTCTGAACTTCTTGTTTCCATTCTTTAATAACGAGGAAAAAAAATCTGAGTTTTCTATAATCATCGAACTTCTCCATCTTTTTAATATGGACTTCCTAGTTTTATTTCTTAATTTTGTTTATGAAATTTTGAAGCGCTCTATTTTTCAAAGTTGAACTTCTTTTTATTTTATTTTTGAACTTCTTGTTTCCATTCTTTAATAACGAGGAAAATCTGAATTTTCTATAATCATTGAACTTCTCCATCTTTTTAATATGGACTTCCTGGTTTTATTTATTAATCTTTTATGAAATGTTGAAGCGCTCTATTTTTAATAGTTGAACTTCTTGCTATTTTATTTTTGAACTTCTCGTTTCCATTCTTTAATAACGAGGAAAATCTGAGTTTTCTATAATCATCGAACTTCTCCATCTTTTTAATATAGACTTCCTAGTTTAATTTCTTAATCTTTATAATTTGAATTATTTTTTCTTTTTGAAATCAAATTGCTCCCAAATAATAAATGAACTTCTTTGTGGATTGAAAGAATTATTTTAAAACGCAAAAATACAATTTCTTTTTTGTGTTTTTGAACATGGAAATACAAGGTGCACCTATCTCGCAAGAATTTTAGAACTTCCCGTGGGAGAGCACTTGAACTGCTTTCAACTAACCTTTTAAGCTTTTATTTGTCTATACTTTTATTCTCACATGAAATGCATTTCTTACAGTACTTGAACTTCTCATAGTTTTCAATATGAACTTCTGTCACATTTTTGTGTATACGCTGAATTAAATGTAAATGAATGTCGGACGTTACTTTTTGCCATTTTCAAACTTGTAATTGGAGGTCGAATGACCCGCAATATAAATTATAAACTGTGCACGGAGGAGCACGTGAACTTCTTGCAACAAATCTTTGTTTTTATATAATTGGAACTTTTTTGTTATTTTTATTTCAACTTCTTAGTCATATTCTTAGAAAGGAAATATGTTCTTAAATAAGCATCAAACATTTTTTTGTAAATTGAACTTCATAGTTTTATTTTTCTAAGAAACGGTAATAATTTGAGTTTCCCGTATACATCAATCTATTCCTATTTTAATTTGCACTTTGTCATTTTTATTCTTTAGTAACAAGGAAAATCTGAGTTTTTTTATATAAATTTCTAACTTGTCTATTTTTGTAATTTGTACTTCTTGGTTTATTTCTTTCACTGATGGCAAAATCCTAGTTTTGTAATAAATATTGAACAGACATGTTATTTAAATTTGAACTTCTGGAGTTTTTTTAGAAATGGTGATAACCCCATTTTTACGATTTTTTGTACTGCTCTATGTTTAAAATTCGAACTTCTTATTTTTTTTAATTAGAAATGTTGAAATATCCATTTCAATGTGCTCTCTTATTTTTTGTACTATTGTGTTATTTTTGTCTGAACTTCTTATGTTCTTCCCACCAACAGATTAGGATTTTCCATTTTTTATACATCATACTATTGTGTTACTTTATTTTTGAAATTCTTGTTTCCATTCTAAAATAACGAGGAAAATCATAGTTTTCTATAATGATCGAACTTCTCCATCTTTTTACTTTGGACTTCTTGGTTTTATTTCTTAGTAGCAGAAAACAAAATCTAGTCTTGTAGTAAACATCGAACCACTTTTTGAAAATAGTATGCTTGTTGGCAATATCAATGAACACGTATAGAGCAGAAGCACAATTGATTTAACGAAACATTTCTGAGGATTTTGTAAAGAGTAAACTACATTCGCTTTTTTATTAGTTTTTGTTTTTTGTTTGAGACCAAAGAGAACATTCTTTTTCCTGTTAATGTTTTGAAGTGAATTTTATATACTTAAATTTTGCTTATGCTCTTTTTCAATTTGATTGTCACTTCAAGATCTAAAAAAATTGCAAATCTCCCATGTTTTTTTTTTTGCATGTTTAAATTATTTGAACTTGCAGAGATACAGATAACACACTTGACCTTCTCGAACACAACATTTTGACCTTCACAAATAGAAATTTAAATCGAAATTTTTGCACAATAGTACAAGACAAACAGAGCAACACCCCACACACACCTAGTTGGAAAAATTAGTGGTCAATACTCAATAGTGGTCAATACACACTGATGTTCACATGTTGTTTTCCCCTTCTTTTAGTATACACATTGAATGGCACAAAAAAATTGGAAGAATTTATCACACCAAGAGAAGAAGGCGCGGGAAGGCTAAGATAGACGTGTACATCAGTACATGTTTACAACTTTAAAAATGCACCTAGTTGGAAAAAGTAGTGGTCAATACTCAATAGAATACGTGATGCCTTCTCTCCCACACATTCCAATATTATCCTCTCACTGTTGCTGCTCTCTCTCTCTCCCACACATTACAATATTATCCTCTTAGTGTTGCTATGCTCTCTCTCTGTCTCTCTACAAAACCTTCAGCACTAACACTTTTGCATAGATTTATCACTTCAGACTGTTGGTGACTGCCGAAGAAATTCAGAACCATTAGACGATTAATATTGTCTGTTCTATCCACCGGATCAAGCAGCTGGGGAAGTTCTATGAGAGGTGCGAGGGCAAGTCGAACGCGGTGAATGTTGACCCTCATGTGGCTAACCTGCGGCGACACATGATTTAACCTTTTTCCCTAGAACAAATTGAACTAAATTTCTTCTTCCTGAACTTGCAAGAAGATATAACCTTTTTTCCCACATCAGTATGGAAATTAAACAATCTGTAGTAAGGGCAGAACAGAAAAGCTAAACTAATTTTAGTAGTGTTGCACATCTCCCTGGACTGAAAATGGTCCATGCTGAAATCTTGTACTGAACTTGAATTGTCCACTGATTACTAAGATTTCTGCCAAAGCATACCACCAAACATCCCCCCGTTGTTTTGTTGTTGAACTTTGTTAAAAGCAGTATATAGTTATCCTTTTATACATATTTGCTAACCGAAGCATAGAGAAAGAGCAGAGAGTAGCACTGACAGAGATGCACCTACTACTTGTAGCTAGGAGAGATAGAAGGAAAGTCAACAAGAAGAGAGAGACAATGTACAAGAGCAGACGCAATGCCATTGCCATGCGATGAGCGTCTCCTTCTGGCTGCTCGTGCTCATGCTCTGCCCAGATGCGTGGGGCATCAAACTAATCAACCAGCAACATCTCCTCCATATGGACTGGCGGCTCCGGCGAGGTCAAACGGTGTGGTCGTACGAGGGCGAACTGCGCAGAGTGGAGGACCGGGGCATGGCGTAGGTGACGGCCGACCTTGGCGAGGTAGGAGGTGGAATGCTGGGAGGGGAGGCGCTCGGCCAAGACCAGGGGGAGGGCTGTCTTGATCCAAGAAAAGGTCGTGGTCCAGCGACGGAAGTGCAGGGTTGGAGGCAACGACGGCCGTTAGGTGGTTACTGGCAGCGGCACACCTGGTGGCGGGGAGGTGGTTGGGGCGGAGGGCGGCTGCCGTGGGGGAGGAGGCGCGCCGGCGTTGGAGGAAGAGGGGCACCGGCCACGGGGGAGGTGGCGCGCGGCGGCGGGGATGGAGGCACGCCGGCTGTGGAGGAGGTGGCGCGCGGCAGCGGGGATGGATGCGCGCCGGCCGTAGCGGAGGTGGCACGCCAGCCGTAGAAGAAGAGGCGCGCGGCGGCATGGATGGGGCCGGCGTCGGCATGGGTGCGTTGGGAGGGGCGCGTGGGAGAGGGAGGCGGGTGGATCCAGAGACATGGGGGAGGTGGAGGTTTGGTGCGGGAGTAGGTGGAGGAGACTTTTTTCATCGATTTGAGAGTTCGGGAGGTCCAGCGTGCGCCCTTATAGGGTGATCATGATCCAAATAACTATTCTAATCCTGGGATTAGAATAGTGTTGTCCTATATATATATATATACATGAAGGAGAAACTATTGCTCCAGCTTGGGGGAGGCTTAAGTATATGTTATATTCATGCCCCAATCATGAGCTCTCAAGAGAAATTATTATACAAATTTTTTATGCTCGACTTTCTCATAATGATCGATCCATGCTCGACAATTCTTGTACTGGTTCCTATATGAAGAAGGATATTGAATTCAAATGGGATTTATTGGAGAGAACTAAATGCAACTCTGAAGATTGGGAACTCGGCGAAGGTAAGGAGTCAGGTATAAACCTTAAGTTTGATTGTGTTAAATATTTTATGGATACCGCTGCTTTTCATGATTTTAGCACTAAATATGGACTTGACTCTGATATAGTAGCTTCTTTCTTTGAATCTTTTTCTACTCATGTTGATATCCTAAGGAGAAGTGGTTTAGATATCATCCTCCCATTGAAGTTAAACTAGTAGAACCTATTAAAGTACAAGAAGAAACCATAACTTATAATGTTGATCATATTGTTCCTACTACTTATATTGAGAAACCATCTTTTCCTGTTAGAATAAAGGATCATGCTAAAACTTCAACTGTGGTTCGTAAGAATTATACTAGAACACCTACACCCTCTGAACAAATTAAAGTTGAATCTAGTATTGCTATGGTTAAAGATCTCTTGGTTGATAATATTTATGGGCATGTTATTTATTTCTGTGATGAAGCTGCTAGATTTGCTAAACCCGATATGAAAGATAAACATAGATCTGTTGTTGGCATACATGTTGTTTCTGTTAAAATAGGAGATCATTGTTATCATGGCTTATGTAATGTGGGTGCTAGTGTGAGTGAAATTCCTTATACCTTATATAAAGAAATTATGAATGATATTACACCTGCTGAGATAGAAGATATTGATGTTACTATTAAGCTTGCTAATAGAGATACTATATCACCCATTGGGATTGTTAGAGATGTTGAAGTCCTCTATGGGAAAAATAAATATCCTACTGATTTTGTTGTTCTTGCTTCCCACAAGATAATTTTTGTCCCATTATATTTGGTAGACCTTTCTTGAATACTGTTAATGCTAAGATAGACTGCAAGACAGATATTGTTACTGTTGGTTTAGGGGATATGTCTCATGATTTTAATTTCTCTAAATTTCGTAGGCAACTGATACGTCCATTTTGCATCATGTTTTCCTACTGTTATTTATGATGTTTTATGCGTAATAATGCTTTTTGGAGTAATTCTAATGCCTTTTCTCTCATAATTTGCAAGGTACACACAAAGAGGGAGAATTCTGGCAGATGGAAATCTGGAAATGGAAAATCTACGTCAGGCTACCTATTCTGCAACACTCCAAACAAGCTGAAACTTTATGAAAATTTTTTATGGAATATATGAAGAATATTGGAGCAAATAAGTACTGGAGGGGGCCCACTAGGTGGGCACAACCCACCTAGGCGTGCCAGGGAGCCCAGGCACGCCCTGGTGGGTTGTGCTCACCCAGGCCCACCTCCAGTGCCCATCTTCTGGTATATAAGTCATTTTGACCTAGAAAAAAATAAGGAGCGATTCCGCCGGAGGAACTTCCCTCCCGGAGGCGGAAATCATCGTCATCATCATCTCCAACAACTCTCCCATCTATGGGAGGGCAATCTCCATCAACATGTTCAACAACACCATCTCATCTCAAACCCTAGTTCATCTCTTGTATTCAATCTTGTTACCGGAACTATAGATTGGTGCTTGTGGGTGACTTGTAGTGTTGATTACATCTTGTAGTTGATTACTATATGGTTTATTGGTGGAAGATTATACATTCAGATCCATTATGCTATTTAATACCCTCTGATCTTGAGCATGTCTATCACTTGTGAGTAGTTACTTTTGTTCTTGAGGTCACACGACAAATCATGTTGCAAGTAATCATGTGAACTTGATATGTGTTCGATATTTTGGTAGTATGTACGTTGTGATTTCCTTAGTGGTGTCATGTGAACGTCGAATACATGACACTTCACCATATTTTGGCCTAAGGGAATGCATTGTGGAGTAGTTATTAGATGATGGGTTGCGAGAGTGACAAAAGCATAAAACCTAGTTTATGCGCTATTCCGTAAGGGACCGATTGGATACAAAAGTTTAATGCTATGGTTAGGATTTATCCTTAATACTTTTCTCGTAGTTGCGGATGCTTGTGAGGTGGTTAATCATAAGTAGGTGGTTTCTTCACGTAAGAACATCACCTAAGCACCGGTCCACGCACATATCAAATTATCAAATTAGCGAACACGAATTGAATCAACATGATGAAAGTGACTAGATGAAATTCCCGTGTACCCTCAAGAATGCTTTGCTTACTATAAGAGACCGTTTTGTCCTGGCCTTTGACTCAAAAGGATTAGGCTACCTTGCTGCACTTTTGTTACTATTATCATTACTTGCTCGTTACAAAATATCTTGCTAACAAACTGCTCTGTTACTTACAATTTCAGTACTTGCAGACATTACCTTGGCAAAAACCACTTGTCATTTTCTTCTACTCCTTGTTGGGTTCGACATTCTTACTTATCAAAAAGAGCTACAATCGATCCCCTATACTTGTGGGTCATCAAGGCTATTTTCTGGCGCCATTGCCAGGGAGTGAAGCGCCTCTGGTAAGTGGAATTTGGTAAGGAAACATTTATACAGTGTGCTGAAATTTACTATCACTTGTTACTATGGAAAACAATCCTTTCAAGGGTTTGTTCGAGGTATCTTCACCTTGATCGGAACCACAATTAGCTACCCCTCAACCGACTGCACCTACTGAAAATAGTGAATATGAAATTCCTTCGGGTATGATAGAACAACTACTAGCTAATCCTTATGCAGGAGATGGAACCAAACATCCTGATATGCACTTGATATATGTGGAACAAATTTGTGGATTGTTTGAGCTTGCAGGTTTACCCAGAGATGAAGTTAAGAAGAAGGTTTCCCCTTTTATCTTTGAAGTGAAAAGCATTGGCATGGTATAGGCCATGCGATGATATTAGATCTTGGAATTGGAATCGATTGAAATTGCAATTTCACCAAAAAATAATCATCCCATGCATTTGTTGGGGAACGTTGCAGAATTTTAAAATTTTCTACGCATCACCAAGATCAATCTATGGAGTCATTTAGCAACGAGGGAGAGAGGAGTGCATCTACATACACTAGTAGAAAACAGGGCTTTGGTCCAGGCCGGGTCAGCCCATTAGTCCCGGTTCAGTCCAGAACCAGGACCAATGTGGGCATTGGTCCCGGTTCATGAGCCCAGGGGGACAGCCGGGCCACGTGGGCTATTGGTCCCGGTTCATCTGGACCTTTTAGTCCCGGTTGGTGGGATGAACCGGGACCAATGGGCCTCGCTCCTGGCCCACCACCATTGGTCCCGGTTGGTGGCTTGAACCGGGACCAAAGGCTTTAGTCCCAGCTCATGTCACCAACCGGGACCAATGAGGTGCCTATATATACCCCTCGCTCGCGAGCAGAGCACCCCAGTGCTCTGTTTTTCTCTGGCCGAGGGGGAGAGGGCTTGGTGGTGCTCTAGCTCACCTCCTATGCACACAAGGTGTTCGATGGAATGCCCGAGCCACACTACTTAAGCTTTCTCCTCTCCAAGCTCGACCTCCAAGCTCCATTTTCCATAATATTTGTCTAGGTTTAGCGGTCCGTCACGCCCCGTCCCCGTCTTCACCGCCGTCGATCACCCGCGCCGAGCTCATTGCCGGCACCACCGTGGTGAGCCTCTTGTTCTTATCTTCTTTCTGAAAGGAAAAATATTCTTACTTGTATGTTTACATAGATACTTGTACTATTTTCTTACTTTTATTATTGCATCTTATATAGTGCGATGCTTTTGGCATCCACCCCCATCGGCCCTCGTCCTGTCTATGATTCGGATGTGGTATATATATTATCTTTATAACTATTAGTTCATTTATTGTTTATGAAAATTATGCCGACCAACGTGACATAGATTTTATTTATGTAGGATGTATGTGAATCGGAAATGCCAACCGACCCTATTGTCGAGAGGTTAAATTTAGTTGAAGAAGAAAACAATTTGTTGAAGGAAAAACTAAAAAAAATTGAGGAGGAGAAGATGATATTGGAGTTGCATGTTGCGGATGTCGTCGATGATCACAAGATCAAGATGGATGCAATGCGCTTGAAGATTAGAAAGATTAGAAAATATGCCATTCATACCGAGGCTTGGTATCATTATGCCGTTGGATCAATTGTTACCTTGGTTGCGATTATGATCGCATTTGTTTTCGCATTGAAATGTTTTACATAGTTTCAATGTATGGTTTAATTAATTAGATGCTCTGGAGAGCTATATGTTGTTAGATGAGAACTATGTATGCACTTTGGTTTTAATGTGATGATGAACTTCTATTAATTTGGACACTTAATTATATATAATGCACGCAGATGAACCGGCAATGGATGTACGATGACAGACACACCTGCGAGTACATTAAGGGCGTGCATGAGTTTCTTGATGCGGCTGAGGCAAACAAGCAGAATGGTTTTATGTGTTGTCCATGCACTGAATGTGGGAATACGAGGTCTTACTCTAACCGGAAAATCCTTCACTCCCACCTGCTTTACAACGGTTTCATGCCACACTATAATGTTTGGACGAGGCACGGAGAAATAGGGGTTATGATGGAAGACGACGAAGAAGAAGAGTACGATGACAACTATGTGCCCCCTGAATACGGTGATGCTGCAACGGGGGGAGCTGGTGAAGATCAAGAGGAACCAGATGATGTGCCCAATGATGCTGCAACGGGTGAAGCTGCTGAAGATCAAGAGGAACCAGACGATGTGCCCGATGATGATGATCTCCGCCGGGTCATTGTCGATGCAAGGACGCAATGCGAAAGTCAAAAGGAGAAGCTGAAGTTCGATCGCATGTTAGAGGATCACAAAAAAGGGTTATACCCCAATTGCGAAGATGGCAACACAAAGCTCGGTACCGTACTGGAATTGCTGCAGTGGAAGGCAGAGAATGCTGTGGCTGACAAAGGATTTGAGAAGCTACTGAAAATATTGAAGAAGAAGCTTCCAAAGGATAATGAATTGCCCGACAGTACATACGCAGCAAAGAAGGTCGTATGGCCTCTAGGATTGGAGGTGGAGAAGATACATGCATGCCCTAATGACTGCATCCTCTACCGCGGTGCATACAAGGATCTGAACGCATGCCCGGTATGCGGTGCATTGCGGTATAAGATCAGACGAGATGACCCTGGTGATGTTGACGACGAGCCCCCCAGGAAAGAGGGTTCCTGCGAGGGTGATGTGGTATGCTCCTATAATACCATGGTTGAAACGTCTGTTCAGAAACGAAGAGCATGCCAAGTTGATGCGATGGCACAGTGAGAACCGAAAGAAAGATGGGAAGTTGAGAGCACCCGCTGACGGGTCGCAGTGGAGAAAAATCGAGAGAAAGTACTGGGATGAGTTTGCAAAGGACCCAAGGAATGTATGGTTTGCTTTAAGCGCGGATGGCATTAATCCTTTCGGGGAGCAGAGCAGCAATCACAGCACCTGGCCCGTGACTCTATGTATGTATAACCTTCCTCCTTGGATGTGCATGAAGCGGAAGTTCATTATGATGCCAGTTCTCATCCAAGGCCCTAAGCAACCCGGCAACGAAATTGATGTCTACCTAAGGCCATTAGTTGAAGAACTTTTACAGCTGTGGAATGGAAACGGTGTACGTACATGGGATGAGCACAGACAGGAGGAATTTAACCTTAAGGCGTTGCTGTTCGTGACCATCAACGATTGGCCCGCTCTCAGTAACCTTTCAGGACAGACAAACAAAGGATACCACGCATGCACACACTGTTTAGATGACACTGAAAGTATATACCTAGAAAAATGCAGGAAGAATGTGTACCTGGGCCATCGTCGATTTCTTACGACCAACCATCAATGTCGAAAGAAAGGCAAGCATTTCAAAGGCGATGCAGATGACCGGAAGAAGCCCGCCATGCGTACCGGTGATCACGTACTTTCTATGGTCAATGATTTACACTATGTAATCTTTGGAAAGGGTCCCGGTGGACTAGCTATTCCGAATGACGCTGAGGGACACGCACCCAAGTGGAAGAAGAAATCTATATTTTGGGACCTACCCTACTAGAAAGAGCTAGAGGTCCGCTCCTCAATCGATGTGATGCACGTGACAAAGAACCTTTGCGTGAACCTGCTAGGCTTCTTGGGCGTGTTTGGGAAGACAAAAGATACACCTGAGGCACGGGAGGACCTGCAACGTATGCACGAAAAAGACGGCATGCCTCCGAAGCAGTATAAAGGTCCTGCCAGCTACGCTCTTACGAAAGAAGAGAAAGAAATCTTCTTTGAATGCCTGCTCAGTATGAAGGTCACGACTGGCTTCTCGTCGAATATAAAGGGAATAATAAATATGCCAGAGAAAAAGTTTCAGAACCTAAAGTCTCATGACTGCCACGTGATTATGACGCAACTGCTTCCGGTTGCATTGAGGGGGCTTCTACCTGAAAACGTCCGATAGCCATTGTGAAGCTATGTGCATTCCTCAATGCAATCTCTCAGAAGGTGATCGATCCAGAAATCGTACCAAGGCTAAGGAGTGATGTGGCGCAATGTCTTTTCAGTTTCGAGCTGGTGTTCCTACCATCCTTCTTCAATATCATGACGCACGTCCTAGTTCATCTAGTCGACGAGATTGTCATCCTGGGGCCCGTATTTCTACACAATATGTTCCCCTTTGAGAGGTTCATGGGAGTCCTAAAGAAATATGTCCGTAACCGCGCTAGGCCAGAAGGAAGCATCTCCATGGGCCATCAAACAGAGGATGTTATCGGGTTTTGTGTTGACTTCATTCCTGGCCTTAAGAAGATAGGTCTCCCTAAATCGCGGTATGAGAGGAGACTGACTGGAAAAGGCACTCTTGGAAGAGACTCAATAATATGCAGGGACGGATATTCTTGGTCTCAAGAACACTACACAGTTCTACAGACCTCTACCTTGGTGACCCCGTATGTCGATGAACACAACAACAGTCTGCGCTCCAAACACCCGGAGCAGTGCGACGACTGGATTACATGTGAACACATCAGGACTTTCAGCAGTTGGTTGGAAACACGTCTCAGAGGTGACAACACTGTTTGTGATGAGTTGTACTTGTTGTCCAGGGCATCATCTTTGACTATATTAACTTACAAAGGATGCGAGATAAATGGGAATACATTTTACACGATCGCCCAAGATCAAAAGAGCACCAACCAAAACATCGGTGTCCGCTTTGATGCAGCAACCGAGAACGGAAAGGACACATATTATGGTTACATAGTGGACATATGGGAACTTGACTACGGACCTGATTTTAAGGTCCCTTTGTTTAAGTGCAAATGGGTCAATCTATTAGGCGGCGGGGTACAGGTAGACCCACAGTACGGAATGACAACAGTGGATCTGAAAAATCTTGGGTACACTGACGAACCGTTCGTCCTAGCCAATGATGTGGCACAGGTTATCTATGTGAAGGACATGTCTACCAAACCGAGAAAAAGAAAAAAAAATAAGGAAGCGAATACATCATACGATGAGCCAAAGCGCCACATAGTTCTTTCAGGAAAAAGGGACATCCTGGGAGTGGACGGCAAGACAGACATGTCTGAAGATTATGATAAACAAGGTTGACCCAAGCATCCTGATAAACAATGAAGATTATCCATGGTTACGGCGCAATAAGTAAATGACACAAGCGAAGAAAAAGTGAAGACTTTCTCCCGCAACTATTATGATGATACCATGCCAACTTTGTAACACATGAACATGCTACCATTGTCCGTTTTGTACATGCACATGCTATGTGGGTGAAATTATGATACCATGCCAACTTTCAATCTTTTCAGAGTTCATTTGAAATGCTTTAATGTCTTATGGTTCGGCCCTCGTAATACCATGACCATTAGTCCCTGGCCCATGCCAACTTTCAACTTTCTAAAACTAATGGCACTAACAGAAAGTTTATAATTTTGCTCCTCGCCCCTGGTCCATGACCATTAGTCCCGGTTTGTGCCACAAACCGGGACTAAAGGGTTGGTCCTCGTTGCGGGCAGAGTTTAGTCCCACCTCACCAACCGAAGGGGGCTCACACCGGTTTATAAGCCCTTCCCTCTCTGCCTTGTTGAGCTCCTCTCGAAGTCAAAATAGATGCCCTAATAGAGAAAAGTTTAACCTAAATTCATAGTGAATTTATCTGAAATTCATAGCAATTTACTAGGAATTTAGGTTGAATTTTCTCTATAAGCGCATCTATTCTCATTTTTTAGTAAGTTAATCACAAACTTGTGATTCAAACAATTTTCAAAGAATTCAAATTTTAACTATTCAAATTTGAAAACTAATGGCACTAACAAAAAGTTTATAATTTTTCTAAAACTAATGGCACTAACAGAAAGTTTATAATTTTGCTAACCTAAAAGCAAACAGAATTAAAAATTAAAGCAAAAAACAAAAGAAAATAAGTAATGCAAAAAACAAATCAAAAAAACAGGAAAAAACTATTTTTATAGTAAAGTTAATCACAAAATAAAATAAATAAAGCAACAAAGAAAACAAAAAACTAAAAAAATGTTTTCAAATTTGAAAACTAATGGCACTAACAGAAAGTTTATAATTTTTCTAAAACTAAAAGCAAAAAGAATAAAAAAATAAAGCAAAAAATAAAAGAAAATAAATAATGCAAAAAACAAAACAAAAAAATTGGAAAAAAATAGCAACAATAAGTATTTTGTTGTAAGTAGAAACAAAATAAAATAAATAAAGCAACAAAGAAAACAAAAAAACAAAAAAATGTTTTCAAATTTGAAAACTAATGGCATTAACAAAAAGTTTATAATTTTTCTAAAACTAAAAGCATAAAGAATTAAAAAATAAAGAAAAAACAAAAGAAAATAAATAAAGCAACAAAAAAACAAAAAAAATCCACCTACTGGGCCCCCACAGCCTGAATACGACTAGAAACCCATCTGAGGGCCAGGATTCAGGCCCGCAGGAGGCCCAGTAGGCCCACAAGCATAGCAGTGACAATTAGGCCCGTAAGCCTGTAATGGAGAGGAGCTCGAGAGGGGTGCGGCAGTGGGGCTTATAAACCACTGCACCCCTCTCAACTAGCGAGGTGGGACTAAACTTTCGACGCAGCAGCCGCACAAGGCCGCCGCACAAGGCCTTTGGTGGCACCAACCACGTATTAGTCCCGGTTGGTTTCACGAACCGGGACCAATGCTCTTGCTATATATACATCAGTTAGCAGTTTTCGATCAAATCACCCACTTCTCCCCCGACGCCCCCTGCTCCTCCTCGTCGCTGTCGCCGCCCGACGCCCCTGCTCCTCCTCGTCGCCATCGCCACCGATGCCGTCAGGCTGCTCGCCTTCGCCGTCGCTGCCGCCACCGACGCCGTCAGGCTGATCGCCTTCGCCGTCGCCGCCGCCCCCTGTGAGCACAGCCCCTCCCGTCCCGCGCGCTTGCGCCCCTGTCCTGTGCAGCCGCCGCGCCGCCGCCCCTGCCCTGCGCGGCTGCCGTGCGCCGCCCCTGCCCTGCGCTGGCGCCGCGCGCCGCCCAGCCGCCACTGCCCTGTCAGGCCGGCGCCGCCCCCCCCCCCCAGATCTGTTTTTTCATGTATATATGGTGTTTTTTTTTCAGATTATATGTATATGTGTGAGTATATGATTGTATGTATATATGTTCTCTGTGTATATATATGTTCATGTATATATGCAAAAGATAGATGCTTGTTATATATATATATATATGTATATATATATGCTTGTTTTTTATATATATGTAATGATTTTTTTATAGAATATGATGTTTTTTCATAGATGATCCCATATATGATGTATGCACGAATGTGGATGAAATATAATGTTTTTTTGTTCATAGAACATGATGTTTTTTTAATTCACAGATTTTTTTTGTTCATGATCAGGCGGGACGTTGAGGGATAATAGATGTATTTTTTCAGAATTTTCTATCGTGCATAGACGGATTTTAGACCATGGAAGAGGAAATTTGCTAAGTGATATTAAGAAAGGAAGGAAAAGAAGGATAGGAAAGAAGAAAATAAGAAGAGGAAAGAAAGAACAAGAGAAGAGGAAGAAAAGGAGAAATAAATAAGAAGAAGAAGAAAGAAGAAAAAAAGAGGAGAAGAAGAAATGAATAGTGGAGAAGAAGAGAAAATAGAATCGGGAACTAGGGTAGAGGGTCGAGGGTTCGAGGGATCGAGGGTCGAGGGTTCCAGGGTCGTCTAGGGGTCGAGGGTTCCAGGGTCGTCGAGGGTTCGAGGGGTTTAGGGTCGCCGAGGGGTCGAGAGTCGTCGAACATGAGATGAAGAAGAGGATAAAAAAAGAAGAGGAATAAGAAAAAAAATAGGAGAAGAAAGAATGGAGGAGAAAAATTTTCTCCTCTATTCTTTCTTCTCCTTTTTCTTTTCTTTTTTCTTCCTCTTTTTTATCGGGAACGAGGGTCGTCGAGGGTCGCCGAGCGGTAGAGAGGAAACCCTAAATAGAAAGTATCGTCTGTGTGAGATACATGTACCGTCGGTGTCGGACACTATATCCACGTCCCACAAGTAGGGGCCACTTGAATACCAAGTTGTGATGGTTGGTTTGATTTTAGAACACAAATTGCTACAGTATCCCTCTACTACAAGGGTTGGTCCAATGCGGAGCGCCTCTATGCGTCGTTGTGCTATTTGACGCGATGAGCGTCCAATTGGAACTCACCTACCTGATTCTCATTCGGTGCCTATAGTGCTCGTTTTAGCCTTAACCGTACACAATGCCCATGCATTCCCGATTCGCTTCGGTACTGGGCTGACCCATATGGTGTTTTATATCGGTTTTGGGAACACCCTGGGCCGTTTTCTTTGGATTTTCAGAACAGTTTTTGTTTGTTTTTTTCTTTTATTTTTTCTTTCTTAAATCTATGAACTTATTGAACTTTTTTTCAAATAGTGAACCCTTCTGAAATTCACGAACATTTTACGCATCTGCGAGCTTGTATTGAATTTGTGAATTTTTTTAAAATTCATCAATAATTTTGTAGATTTGTGATTTATTTTCAAATTCTCAAACTTTTTTCAAATTTGTGAGCGTGTTACAAATTTGTGATTTTTTAGTTTCTTAAATTCATGAACTTCCCTCAAATTCTTGAATATTTTTTAGATTGACTATTTTTTCCCAAATTCATCAATTCTTTTTTCAAATTTTGTAATCTTTATTTGAACTCATGAATATTTTCTCCAATTTAACAAATCTTTTCAAATTCATGATTTTTTTCCAATCAGTCAATTGTTTTCTAATCCATAAACTTTTCTCAAATTGATGAACATTGTTCAAAATAGTGAAGATTTTTTTCAAATACACTTTTTTTGATAAGTCAACGATCTTCTCTCTTGGTTAACGGACAATATTCATGGTCAAAGGTCAACCGACAACCAACGGGAACCGATCGAGCTGGGTCTGATGCAAATCGAGTGAGCAAGCGAACTCGAGGCAAAGGTATCAGGCCGCGGCACGCAAGCTAACATTGTGAACGCCAGGGAGCCATCTGGCTCGTAAGGCGCTGTATAGGAAGTCTCCGCCTTTTTGCATAATAGGAGTGCATATCTATACTGCGAGAGGCATGCGATATGAAAATTGCAGGCATCTCATACAGTGGCCTATACTCTGAATCAAGGGACGAACACCAAAAGAGAATAACAATTGCTTGATCATATTTGACTCAGTATTAGTAATACACTAACAGGACAACACAACACAAATAGGGCAGGTAAGAATAATACTCCCTCCGTCCTGAATTACTACCTCTAGGTACATAGATGCATACACTTTAACCGGGTACACATCTGACACCCAGAAAGTAGAATCTATACGACTGAGAATAGGATGTTTAGGGTTACACTTGCTAGCTCTATGAAAGAATTACAAAACATTTATCTACATCAGCAACTAAACAGTACCCTGTTTCCACATACCAAAAAATTCAGACGTACCCTGGCCAACTGAACAGTACTCTGTTTCCACATACCACAAAATAAATCAATCAGAACCTTCAAAAGTTAGTATATTACCTCAGTAGCATAACCTATGAATCTCCTGCCAGTGTCAGTACCTTCAAATGCAACAAATTTGCCTGGCTTTTTCCTGTGCAGTATGCACTTACGGTCAGATTGAATCACAAGCCCACAGAAACTTGGGTCTATCACAGTTTCAGGAGTTTGCTGCAGAAGGAGGAATAACATATATATATATAAACTACATTAACAGAAATGGAAGAAATCAAAAGAATCTTCAAACCCTAACCCTAACCCTAGCACATGATAGGTGATAGTGAGCAACTTACAAAGTACTCCATCTGCATGCTGCTGAACTCGCTCATGTACTCGTCGTCATCATCGGTGGTCTCATTGCTGTTTGGCCATGACGGCATCTTTGTGGTGTCGCCGGAGTGCAAGGAGAAGAAGGGAGGAGGCAGAGCAGAGAGTGAGCACGAGGGAGACTGAGAGATGTCGGGAAGGGGCGAGCCGGCCGGCCAGCTTTGACCTGGTCGAGCCCGGTCCGACCGAGCGGCGCAAGTAACAACCACCAACCATCGCGTTAGCCGTTAGGCAGCCCGTCGGCCTGACAGGTGGGCCGCTATTATTGGAAACGTGTTTAAAACGCTTGAAACAGCCGCCACGCGGACTTGGTAGTTTTTAGACCCAAAAATAGCAATTTTTGGTAGTTTTTGGTCAGTTTTAAAAAAGTGATAGTTTCGTGGGACAAAAACGCCTAAAGTGGTAGTTTTTTTTGTCAAACACTCAGAAGAGGATGTTTCTTTGTCGAAATGCAATGGACTAGCATGTCATCCCATCAAGCCTTCTTGCACAAACAAGAATCTTTAAGAAACACATAAGCCATCCAAATTCCAAAACAAACTGTTGCGCCATGCACCACAAGACAGCTACAGGTACAGATCCACAACATCTTTACTGTCTTGTGTCGAAGTTCAGTGTGAAACTTCTGTTGTTGCCGCTGCTCACTCCCTGTTGCTCCCTTGCTCGCCCTAGCCCTCGCTTGCAGCTCTCCCTCGCCTGCTATGGCACACACCAACGAAGAGGAAGAAGAAGGAGAAAGACACAAGTACAAAGAGGACACGGGATAGTTCCACGGCGCACGAACGCAGCAACCACAACTGTATTCCCTCAAGCACGTACTCGAGCCACAGCCGCACCGATTACAATGATCCCCGCAGGGCTTAAATACTTGAGCCACCGCAGGAGCACGTACCCCACGTCCTCTGTCCGCCCGCGCATCCGATCTGCCCGCTCTGGCTGTGCCCTCGCCGCGCACGTACGTGATCGGGCCGCACCGAGCCCGCACGATCCTCACGCGCGCGCCCTGCAGATCAACTAAAACAACCTAACCCTACACTTATGCATACGGTGAACACGCACCAGGACACTCCCGTGCACTCACACGCACACACGCCGCGCTCCTGATCCGTCCCGCGCGCACACACGCACGCCCAACGCGATCCCCGTGGCTTGTTGCCAACAACTTCCACAGGATGTCATTTCTTTTGGGTGTCGAAATCAGCTTCGGCCTACCAGTTCAGTAAGGCAGCCAACAAGTTCTAAGAGCATGCTATACATCAAGAAAAACAGAGGTTCAGAACCTTCTAATTGCAAGTTCAGAGGTGTATCTAATTGGAGTATGATGGTTACAATCACGACTGTACAACGTGGAATCACGCAGACTAGTTCCTGCAAGTGTGGGACCTCGGGTGCACGGCAAGGATCTGCGGCGGCTCCATGGGGTAGTCTCCGGCGGCTCGGATCCTGCTCGGCAGCCGCCGCACCTCCTCAGAAAGATCCTTGTACCGTGCCAGCATCTGCTCCACATCTGTGTCCAGTGCTCGGATCTGCTCGCCGATCGACGTCCATTCTCGATCACGACCGTCATCCATGCGCGTTCGCCTTCTTCTCGATGGCGCGACAGACGAATGCCATCTGCGCGTAGCACGACTCCAGCTCGTCGTTGAGGACAGACACCTATGGCGTGTCCTGGTTGACGCCCACGCCTTGGGGCGCCTGCACCGCGAAGTTCTCCTCGCCGACTTCCGCAGCCGGAGGAGCCTGAGCCTTGTACGCAGCAGGCAGGCGCGCCTCGCGTCGCCGACAACGCCCCCCCCCCCCCCCCCCCCCCCCCCCCCCCCCTCTCCCAGCTCCAGCCGCGTCCCCATCCAGGGTATGAAAAACGGTTTAGTCGCGTTCCTAGGAGTCTGTTTTTCGACGGTTTAGGCCGAAACTAGCGCCGGCAGACCCAGAACGAAACCGGCGCGTTGGGGGGCGCCGGGAGGGAGCGTTTTTGGCGTGAACTGGAATGGGCCCGCTGAGTCAGCGACACGCCGCTTTGTTGTCCTCATTGCCTCGGTTTCCGGGAGAATCAATGCCAAGGTTGCCGCGCTGGTCAGCCTCCATTGATGCCTCACGGGCGGCGCAGTGAAGGCGCCGCGCCGCGCGTCCCGCCCGCTCCCGCCACGCGTCGCCCGACATGCAGGCGCCGCGACGCGCGTCCCGCCCGCTCACCGCCCCGCCTCGGCTATAAAAGCGGACCTCCCTACTGGTGAACACCACAGTCGCCACAACTCGCCTTCCCTCGCCTCGTCTCCCCCTAGAAGTCACCTCTCCCCCCTCTTCCCCTCGCCGACTCTGCGGCGGCGAACGGTTTCAGCCGACACCATCTCCACGAAGACGAGGCGCGCCTCCTCTATGAGGCCGACTATTCGGCGCCCCCAGACATACGGGTGTCGGGCTTGTGGAAGTTGATCGCCGGCGGCGTCCCGGTGCCACCGGTGCCCACAGGGGCTGACCGGCGGGCCGAGATCGCCCGCATCCGCTCGTCGCTGACAGAGGCGCAGCCGAATGAGCCGAGGTACGCCGCCGACAGCCACACGCAGTGGACGATGTACTAGGGGTAGTTCTAGGCGTAGTTTGACTGTTTTAGTAAAAATTTCAATGAAAATCATCGAGTTTGTGCCAGATTCGTATCAGATCGCTGAGTTTGCGTGATTTTGGGGGCGCACTGGGGCGACCTGGGCGACGACTGGGAATGCAATCGCCCCCACGCCGAAAGAAAACGCCGGTTCGACCCAGACGCCATTTTTTTGACATCCTGAGGGGCCGAACGGCTGAAGATGCTCTAAGCATGGCAATGCCCGGCGTGCGTCCACTCCACATGACACCAGCATGGCCAAGATAGCGAAACAACATACCTGTGGAGTCCGCGCCGGCACCGGTGCTCTCGGCGCCCGCTCACGCGCACGCCGGCCTTCTCGAATGCCGCCCTGGCCGTGGACCACCGGGCGCGCCACGGTGGCTTGTCAGGACCTAAGAAGATTCAGAGCAAATCGGGTTCAGTTATCGGACGGTCGACAGCGGCTCAAGATACGAAGATCTAACGGCTCGCATTCGCTCACCGTTACTGTACCGTTTCATTTGTCACCGTTACTGTTCCGTTTCTGAAAAGGCTATATAAGAGCCAGCGCAGTGCGCTTGTACCCATTCATTCCAGCTAAGATCAACCTCAAAATACTTGTATACTCTAAACCTTCCTCTGTAAGGAATATACTCAGCATATTCGAGTTAATACAGTCCTGATCGAACCCTAGATCGTGTTCTTCACCCCAAAATTCCCTTGATCTATTAGCTGGGTGTGACAATTGGTATCATGAGCAAGGCATTTCCTTGGCGGCGAGATCGATCGGTGTAGGCGAATTTTTTTCCCTCCCTTTCCCACCCTGAATCGGCGGCGGTGGTGACCGGTGGCGCAGGCGGCGGTGAAATTCGACGGCAGCTCGGACGGCAGTGCTGGTTACTGGGACATCCTGTCTCAGTGGTAAAATCCCAGGTACATGCACGAGTGGTGCTGTTTGGAGGCGATCTTGTGGGCGGCGGCTGGTTCGGTTGCGTGGATCGGGTTGCCGTAATTCTGCGGTGGTAAAATTCCTCTCTGCGTGATTTGAACATGGGACGTTCGAAGCCAAGCATCGATGAGGCAGATCTGGCCGAAATCATGCAACTCAAGGAAGATTTGCTCGCAAATCGTGAAGAAACATCAGATCTGCGTGGTGAGGTGGACTTGCTGCGGAAAGAGGTACAAGGCACAAATTCCAAGCAGGATGACATGACTACAGTTTTGACAACAGTGCAGAAAACAGTGTTTTCACTTCGCGAGCAGCTCTCTACCATTACTGATGTGTTGAAGACACTCAGTACTCCAGGAGCTTCAAGCTCTAACCCAATAACTGGTAGGGAACAGAGCACTTTGCTCCCAGATTGGATCAAGCAAACCCAATGCAGACAAACAGTGATCAGCAGAACGAGGTACCAGATCAGACAGCAACAAGGCCTTCAACAGAAGAAATGAGAAAGAGACTGTTATTGGAACAGGAGATAACCAGGCAGTACACTCAGATAAATGCAAGCAGATTACCTCCTATTCAAGTGGGACAGAAATCAGCACCTCCAAGTTTTAATGGGGGCAATACTCAGGAAATACAATCTGAACAAGTAAGTCCTACTGCCCTTATGAAAACTGCTCGCACATCAGCTTTTCCTATGGCTAATCCACCTGAAGTCAATGTTATTTGGGATGAATATGTTGGGGAACGTAGTAATTTCAAAAAATTTCCTACGCACACGCAAGATCATGGTGATGCATAGCAACGAGAGGGGAGAGTGTTGTCTACGTACCCTCGTAGTCTGAAGCGGAAGCGTTGACGCAACGTAGAGGAAGTAGTCGTACGTCTTCCCGGTCCAACCGATCCAAACAACGTTACTCCGGCACCTCCGAGTTCTTGGCACACGTTCAGCTCGATGACGCTCCTCGGGCTCCGATCCAGCAAAGCATCGGGGAGGAGTTCCGTCAGCACGACGGCGTGGTGACGATCTTGATGTTCAACCGTCGCAGGGCTTCGCCTAAGCACTGCTACAATATGACCGAGGTGGAATATGGTGGAGGGGGGCACCGCACACGGCTAAGGAACGATCACGAAGATCAACTTGTGTGTCCTAGGGTGCCCCCCTGCCCCCGTATATAAAGGAGCAAGGGGGAGGCCGGCCAGCCCTATGGGGCGCGCCAAGGGGAGGGGGAGTCCTCCTCCTAGTGGGAGTAGGACTCCCCTTTCATAGTCCAACTAGGAGTCTTGAGGGGGAAGGAAAGAGAGGGAGAGGGAGAGGGAAAGGGGGGCCGCGCCCCCCTCCTAGTCCAATTCGGACTCCCCATGAGGGGGGGCGCGCCACCTCTTGGGCTGCTGCCCTCTCTCTCCCCTCAGGCCCAATAAGGCCCATTACTTCCCCGGGGGGTTCCGGTAACCCCTCCGGCACTCCAGTTTATCCGAAATCACCCGGAACACTTCCGGTGTCCGAATATAGCTGTCCAATATATCAATCTTTATGTCTCGACCATTTTGAGACTCCTCGTCATGTCCGTGATCACATCCGGGACTCCGAACCAACTTCGGTACATCAAAATGCATAAACTCATAATAACTGTCATCGTAACGTTAAGCGTGCGGACCCTACGGTTCGAGAACAATGTAGACATGACTGAGACATATCTCCGGTCAATAACCAATAGCGAGACCTGGATGCCCATATTGGCTCCTACATATTCTACGAAGATCGTTATCGGTCAGACCGCATAACAACATACGTTGTTCCCTTTGTCATCGGTATGTTACTTGCCCGAGATTCGATCGTCGGTATCCAATACCTAGTTCAATCTCGTTACCGGCAAGTCTCTTTACTCGTTCCATAATACATCATCTCGCAACTAACTCATTAGTTGCAATTCTTGCAAGGCTTATGTGATGTGCATTATCGAGAGGGCCCAGAGATACCTCTCCGACAATCGGAGTGACAAATCCTATTCTCGAAATACGCCAACCCAACATCTACCTTTGGAGACACCTGTAGAGCTCCTTTATAATCACCCAGTTACGTTGTGATGTTTGGTAGCACACAAAGTGTTCCTCCGGCAAACGGGAGTTGCATAATCTCATAGTCATAGGAACATGTATAAGTCATGAAGAAAGCAATAGCAACATACTAAACGATCGGGTGCTAAGCTAATGGAATGGGTCATGTCAATCAGATCATTCACCTAATGATGTGATCCCGTTAATCAAATAACAACTCTTTGTCCATGGTTAGGAAACATAACCATCTTTGATTAACGAGCTAGTCAAGTAGAGGCATACTAGTGACACTCTGTTTGTCTATGTATTCACACATGTATTATGTTTCCGGTTAATACAATTCTAGCATGAATAATAAACATTTATCATGAAATAAGGAAATAAATAATAACTTTATTATTGCCTCTAGGGCATATTTCCTTCAGAATACTCCAGGAATTATGAAAAAGAAATGAGAACCCAGTTTCTCAAAAACATTACAAAAGGTCCTAGGATGGATTTTCCTAGGTTTGATGGGGAAAACCCTGGTGGATGGATTAGGCAGTGTGAAAAATATTTTCAAATGTCAGGGGCCCCTAATGACTATAAGGTTTCATTGGCCCAGCTTTATTTTGTGGACAGAGCTGATGTTTGGTTAAGGAGATCTGGACTGCTTAAAAAACATCCAACTTGGCCACAGTTTTGTGAAGAAGTACTGAAGAGATTTTCGCCCACTAGTTCTTATGATTTAGCTGACAGGTTTAATGCTTTTAACCAGGGCAACCTAACCATTGCAGAATATACTGACCAATTTGAGGTCCTGATGGCAGAAATGCAAGAAGAAAACCCATCTCTGTCAGAACAATGGTTTATCAAGTGTTATGTAAATGGAATGAGATCTCACATCAAATTCCAACTCAGACCCCTGAGACCTCCAACACTTACTGAAGCCTATTGGTTGGCTGTGGACATGGAGCAATCACTCCCTCCTAAGAAAACCTCTTTCACCTCCAACAGTGGCTATCAGAAAAACAACTACAATGCTTTTAAAACCTCTACTGCAGAAACAAAGTTGCCTGAGCAGAAGTTACCAGCTGCTACTCAAAGACCAAGAGAACCAGGGAAATGTTGGAGATGTGGAGATGTTTGGTTTCATAGACATAAGTGCAAGCAAGCACCTGTGTTAAACATGCTTACTGGGGAAGAACCTACTGAACAACCAGAGAGCACTAACACTGGTTCAGAAGAGGACATAGAAGAAACCCCTGATAAGCAAGAAAAATGCATGAAAATTTCTGCAAGAGCAATGGATCCAGATAGTGTGAACACTATATCTATATTGATCCAAATAGGAGGAAAACAAGCAGTTGCTTTGGTAGATTCTGGCAGTAACTCCACTTTCATGAATTTGCAATTTGCACTAAAAACATCTTGCACCATCCTCAAGGACAAAAGCAGATTTGTATCTGTAGCTGGTGGGGGCAAATTGTGGTCTGGAGCTTATATCCCTGACACATACTTTACTGCAAACAAGCATCAGTTTCTGCAAACTTTCAGAATCTTGGAGTTGCCAGGGCATGATGTGGTCCTAGGGTGTGATTGGCTTGCTAAAAACAGTCCCACTTCTTTTGATCATGTCTAAAGATCAATCATTGTATACAAGGACAGGAAGTATCCTGTAACCTTACCAGCATGTGACACCATTGCAAATGCTACAGAAGTGGATGGAGAGGAAATGAGTAAAATCCTGCAAAAAGGTGCAACAGGTTTTGCTCTCTACTTAATCAACACAATGTTGGAAAAGCCCAAGAAGTCTAGTAATATAGCAACAGCTACTCCAGCAAAACAAGATGGCTCTGTTCCTACAATTATTGAAATCAGTGTTGCATCTAAACCTCAAACTGTACAAAAAGGGGCAAAACCAACAGAGCCAAACACTGTAGCTAAACCTACAACTGCCATTTCCATCCAGCAACAGTCTGATTGCAGTAACTACAAGTTCTTAGCAAGTACTGATATTCCCTTGCCCATAAATGAATTACTGCAAAAGTATCCTGAGGTATTTGCAGAGCCCAAGGGCCTCCCACCTGTTAGATCTTGTGATCATCAAATTCCTTTGCAACCAGGGTCAGTACCACCTGCTTCTAGGCCCTAGAGAATACCTCATAAGTAAAGACATGAGATGGAACACCAGATACAAAAACTCTTGCTTAATAGAGTTATTAGAGAGAGCCAAAGTCCCTATGCTGCTCCTGCAATTCTAGTTGCAAAAAAGGACAACACCTGGAGATTGTGTCAGGATTTCAGAAAATTAAATGCCCAGACAGTGAAGAACAAGTTTCCAATTCCAGTAATTGAGGATTTATTGGATGAATTACATGGAGCAAAATTCTTCACTAAATTGGACCTCAGATTTGGATATCACCAAATTAGGATGAGTGAAAAGGACATTCACAAAACTGCTTTTATTACTCATTTTGGGCATTTTGAATATTTGGTGATGCCTTTTGGGCTGGCCAGTGCACCTGGAACTTTTCAAGCTCTCATGAACAAAATTTTGGCTCCTTATCTCAGAGTTTTTGTCCTAGTTTTCTTTGATGATATCCTCATTTTTAGTGCTACCTTGGAAGAACATGTGAAGCATGTGGAAATTATTCTGGATATCCTCAAAAGAGAGCAGTTATTTGTGAAGATGTCCAAGTGTTTGTTTGTTGTCCAACAAGTGGAGTACTTGAGCCACATCATATTTGGTGATGGAGTTGCTACTGACCCAGCAAAGATTGAAGCTGTAGCTGATTGGCCCACTCCTACTACTGTCACTCAACTGAGGGGATTTCTAGGATTGTGTGGTTATTACAGAAGATTTGTCAAGGATTTTGGACCCATTGCTAGACCTTTACATGATCTACTCAAGAAGGACAATTTCCATTGGACATCTCTGCAAGATCATGCATTCCAAACTCTCAAACAAGCTCTAGTTACCTCACCAGTCCTTACTCTGCCAGACTTTTCCATTCCTTTCACACTGGAAACTGATGCCTCTGGTACTGGTTTAGGAGCAGCGATTATGCAAAATGGAAGAGCCATTGCTTATTATAGTTCAAATCTTTGTCCTAGAAATGCTGCACTATCCACTTATGAAAAGGAAGCTCTGGCTATTGTGGAAGCTTTAAAAAGATGGAGACACTATTTTGTGGGACACAAATTAGTGATCAGAACAAACCACCAGAGTCTGAAGTTTATGACTGACCAGAAACTGTCAACTGGCATCCAGCACAAACTGATGCTCAAATTGCTTGAGTTTGATTTCATATTGGAATATAAAAAAGGAAAGGAGAATATTGTGGCTGATGCTCTGTCTAGGAAATATCAACTCAATGCAATATCTCTGGTTACTCCTAAATGGACTAGTGAAGTGGAAAAATCATATCTGCAAGACAGAAAAACCAAGGAACTTTTGGAAAAACTTCTGTTAGCTCCTCAGCTGAAAGTGGAACATGACTCTCACCACAATGGTCTGATCAGACATAAAGGGAAAATCTACATTAGCAATGTGGAAGAGTGAAAATATAAACTCTTTCAAGCTCTGCATTCCTCTGCTTTAGGGGGCCATTCAGGGAGGAAAAGTACTTATGAGAGAATCAAGAAGATTTTCTACTGGCCTGGACTAAAGAAAGATGTGGAGAAATGGGTTACTGAATGCCCTCTCTGTCAGAAGAATAAAGGAGAAACATGTCATTATCCTGGTCTGCTAGATCCTCTGCACATACCTGACATGGCCTGGACACGCCTGAGCATGGATTTCATTGAAGGCCTTCCCAAATTTGAGGGAAAGGAGGTCATTTTTGTGGTAGTTGACAGGCTGACCAAGTTTGCTCACTTCTTGCCTCTGTCTCACCCTTTTAATGTCAAGAGTGTTGCTCAAGTTTTCATTGACAACGTTATCAAGCTGCATGGTCCTCCAATTGCTATTGTTTCTGATAGAGACAGAATTTTCACAAGCCAATTGTGGAAAGATATTTTCTCCGCTATGCAGATTGAACTACGATTCAGTTCTGGATACCACCCTCAGTCAGATGGCCAGATTGAGCGTGTCAACCAGTGTATAGAGAATTACCTCAGGTGTTTAACTTCAGAACATCCTAAACACTGGGTCCACCATCTCCCAATGGCAGAGTATTGGTATAACACTTGTTTTCACTCCTCATTGCAAAAGACACCATTTGAAGCCCTTTATGGTTATCCTCCTCCACAACTTAGCAAGTACATCATCCATGACAATGAGGCCAAAGAAATGTTGACTGACAGACAACAGCTGTTAGCTACACTGAAGCAAAATCTGCAGCTGGCCCAGCAGCGCATGAAAAAGTTCACTGACAAGAAAAGGGTCGAACATTCTTTCCAAGAGGGCGACATGGTGTATCTCAAAATGCAGCCTTACAGACTAAATGCATTTGGTGCAAAGACCCATATTAAACTTCAGAGTAAGTTTTATGGGCCGTTTAAAATCCTGCACAAAGTGGGAAATATGGCTTACCATTTGCTTCTTCCTGATGGAACAAAGATCCACCCGGTTTTTCATGTCAGTGAGCTTAAAAGACACATTGGCCCGACAGTGGTCCCTTGTGAAAATCTTCCATTGGTCCCTTGTGAAAATCTTCCATTGGTCACACGTCTGATACTCAGAAACAATCTTCCAGTAATCCAATGGCTTGTTCAATGGGAAAATCTCCCTCCTGATGACTCTTCTTGGGAAGATGCAGACTTCATCAAGCATACCTTTCCTCATTTTTTCAAGCAAACAGTCGAAGGCTGGCGCCAAAACAAGATTACTCCTTGAGGACAAGTTCGTTTTTTCGAGGGGGCATTGTCAGGACCTAAGAAGATTCAGAGCAAATCGGGTTCAGTTATCGGACGGTCGACAACGGCTCAAGATACAAAGATCTAACGGCTCGCATTCGCTCACCGTTACTGTACCGTTTCATTTGGCACCATTACTGTTCTGTTTCTGAAAAGGCTATATAAGAGCCAGCGCAGTGCGCTTGTACCCATTCATTCCAGCTAAGATCAACCTCAAAATACTTGTATACTCTAAACCTTCCTCTGTAAGGAATATACTCAGCATATTCGAATTAATACAGTCCTGATCGAACCCTAGATCGTGTTCTTCACCCCAAAATTCCCTTGATCTATTAGCTGGGTGTGACACGGCTGGACGCCCGTCAGCCGAACCAGAGGCAGAGGCCGCTCTGTCCCCGTCGAGGTCGGCGTCGGGAAAGTCATTTTGCGCGGTTGCATGATGTATCGGTGCATTTGAGAGCATTCGTTTCTGCTGAGATTCGTGTAGATGTATGGCCCACTTAAATGATAGTGTTAGTATATTTCTTGTATCTTTTTTTCTAGTCAAATCGCTATCGGCTTAACGGGTCCAAGGTACACTTTTCGTCAGACAAGGTACCCATGCAGCTCTCTTCTCTCTCTCTACTCGGAGAACAAATCCATAGACTTTATTCTATCATATACAATCTAAAGCAACAATATCTTTTAAACTGTAGACACGTTTATGGAACTTTTTATATTTTTGGATTCCTGACATCAAGAACTTTAGAACTAGATCAATTTTGGATACATTTCGAACACATTTAAATTTCGACGTTTCACATTTCATATGTGAAAAAACCCATTTCACTAGAAAAAAAATTGAAAGAAACCTATTTCGTTGAACATATGTGAGAACAACCTTTTTCACAGAAACCTATAAACCCAAATATAAAACTGAATGTCAACTTGTGAAACTGGTTACTTGGAAATGTGTATTTTTTTCAAAAGAGTAAAATATGTTATTTCATAGATGTGCAATTTGTGGAACAAGCTACTTCAATAATGTGAAATTGAAATAGATGTGATTTTTGTGGAACAAGTTAGTGCAAAGTGAAATGGAGTTTCTGAAAGTAAAACAATATGAAGTGAAGTGTCAACTTGCAAAACTGATTATTTCGAAACATCTAACAGTTTATTTCCAGACTGTGAAACATTTTATTTTCAAAAATATGCAAATGTAATATATGTGATTTTTGTGAAATAAGCTAGTGAAAAATGAAATGTAGGTTCTGAAAATGAAAAACAATCTGAATTGAAATGTCAACTTGTGAAACCGTTCATTTGCAAATGTGAAACGGTTTTTTTTCTTCTGAAAATAGTGAAATATGATCTTTCAAAAATGCGCAATTGAAGTACATAAGATTTATCTGAAATAGACCAGCGAAAAGTGAAAATGTAAGTTTTGAAAGTAAAAAACAATATAAAATTGAAATGTGAACTTGTGAAACTGATTGAAATCATTTTATTTGTAAGATTTCAAGCAGGGTGAAAAATGTGAAATGTGTTTCATGAATTTTAAACCATTTAAAATGTATCCAAAATCGGTCTTGTTTTAAAGGTCTTTGTGACATGAGTTCAAATATATAGAAAGTTTTGGAATCGGAATTTTGGTTTATGAGATATGAATGATTTAAGTTACTAAAGGTGAAATAAATGGATGAATTAGTTTAGAAGAGAGAAAAGAAAGAATGGCAGCGGATGCATGCAAAACCTGTACCATCTGACTAAAAGTTGACTTTGATGGGACCTTGCGTACCGTATTGACATGTTTGATAGCTGTGTATTTTCAAAGCAAAATGACTAGCTTTTTATATTGCACAGTGTTGCACTAATCTTTAGAGTGGACGAACGGCTAGCGATCTGCCGGTACATCACGGAAACGGTAGATTTTCCGCTTCAGGTCGGCGTCCTGGACAAAGACGGTGCCCGCCCTGCCGATGCCGACGTCGGCGTCCTGGACGAAGACTGCGCGTCCCGCCGATTCCGACCTTGGCGTCCTGGACGATGACGGTGTCCGCCCCGCCGATGCCGACATCAGCGTCCACGCAAGCCCAGCCAATGCCCGTGCTCTGCGCGTTCGCCTTCTTCTCGATGGCACGACAGAGGGATGCCATCTCCGCGTAGCACGACTCCAGCTCGTCGTTGAGGACAGACACCTCTGGCGTGTGCTGGTTCACGCCCACGCCTTGGGGCGCCTGCACCGCCAAGTTCTCCTCGCCGACTTCCTCCACGGCTGTGGTTGGAGGAGCGTTGTAGGCAGCACGCAGCTGCGCCTCGTGTCGCTGAGATCACATCCCCTCCTCCTGCACAACAGAGTCAAGATGAGCAACATGGTCAAGACAGCACAACAGAGCCACGGCGAAACAATGTACCCTGCGGACGACCGTCGATGAGCAGGGCAAGACAGCGAAACAACAGAGCCAAGATGAACAAATCACTAACCAGCGATGCGCGAAGGGCGTCGAGGTGGGAGCCAATGAAGCCATGGGAGCAGAGGACCCTGAATCACATTTCTGCTGTATGACTACGTCGCCACCACCAAACTCGAAATGTAACATAAATTTAGAAGACGATAGGTTCTAAACTCACTCCTTCAGTTTTCTTCTAATATCTCATCTAAATCATGTGGTGTAGT
Organism: Triticum urartu; assembly: GCF_003073215.2. Lineage (NCBI taxonomy): Eukaryota > Viridiplantae > Streptophyta > Magnoliopsida > Poales > Poaceae > Triticum > Triticum urartu. The sequence goes on from NC_053022.1 coordinate 51,366,290, forward strand.
GTAGTACTATTCATCACAAGTGGGGATCTTCCTTTGAAAGTGTAGCGCAGTGACACTTTTATAATAGGAGAAATGAATTCCTTCCCCCCGAGCGGTCACAACTATTGTTTTCGTTGCTTGGATTCATAGATGCTTCACATGTGGCAACACTTGATGAATGTTTAACCATATTTGTGATTTCAGATCATTCATCTTCACAGAATAGAAATAGCATGAGAATTATGCACGCTTGTACACATTGGCAGGCAACAGTTAGACCACGCCATATTGATGAAGCTAATTAGCGGCAGCTAGATCACGCCATACTTATGAAGTTATCAGTATTATCCTCCTCTAGTTCACTACCTCAACTAATTAGTCTTACAGATAAGCATCGACATCCAAGTCCTCCTCAATGTTATGTTTATTTAATTTCCTTAGGTAATGTTTGCACTCAAATTTTCTTTGATTGAATAATAGAGGAGAAAATTAATGAAAAAATAGTGGATAGAAAATTTCGGATCAACATATATGAGAACATTCTTATATACTACTATTATGCGTACATACTTTCCAATTTAAAAGATACTACATGCAACATACAAAACTTACATGGGGTAACTACCACCAGATGGTAGGAAATATTTGTCCTATATAACAATGACCCAAGTTGCATCATGAGAACTGCAGTTATATCTAAAATATCAATGTATCTTATAGTGGAGATAGTTCAAGACTATGTTTACATGTAAAGCATCTAATTTTGAATTGATTCAACAAACCTAACCTCGTTTCCTCCTATACATGACTGTGAAAAGAAGATTTATCTCATATACTCAAGCTAACATATAAAATAACTTCATATTTGATATGTTAACAAAAGTTAACCTAGCCCGTGCAGATGCACGGGTCGATGACTAGTTTAACTAAATGGTAGCGTTTTTGCCACTGCCCCCTTGCCGAAAGAAACGGCGACACTGTTTCTCAAATTTTTCAATAAAGAATTTAGGAAGTAAGAACACGGACATATAGTAATAGACTATACTAGTAAGCGACGAGTTAAGGAGAGTAAGTCTCCTTCCTGAGGAGGCAGCATTGCCAATCCAAGACTCAACATCACAAACTGTGTCATTAGATTCATAATTGATTTTATGGCAGCTTATTCATATTTTAATGGTCTAACAGATGGTTAAACAAAATTTAAATTTCCCACAAAATTTTTAAATATGTGTATGCATGATGAACTGGATGGAAGGAGCAGCCCAACAAGTCAAATTGTTCCACCCACCTGAAAGAGCCTCCCTTTCTTTGTTTTTTTTTCTTTTCCGGTGAAAAATATGGGTGCTTTACAAAGAGTTTTTTCTACTGGCTAGTGGCTACCCTTGACCATGTGCAAGTTTAGGCATGTGGGTTGTATACATGCCCCTGGGCTGGTCGCGCTACTGCAGTGTATCTTTAGCAGGTTTATGTGTTTTTTGTTTAAGTAGCTCTTCTGTTGGATCAGGTAGCCCCTCCGTCGGACACGTTTTTATTTCCCCCCTCTATTAACCTTCATAACTACATTGTATGAGTGTGGAAGCAAATATGTGTCAAAGCGCTGGCTCACGAAATCGCTGCAGGAGCTAGAAGAGAAGGCGAATGGTTCAGAATCGCTGATGTGCCTGATAGATTACGTAACCTGTTCAAGTCTGAGTGTAACCCTCCCCTAGAGTAATGTGTTATTACTCTTTCCTAAAAAAATGTGTCAAAGAAAAACATGGTGATGGCTATAGAGTGCTTCACATGTACATATCCTTCTCTGTATCAAATTGCCCAACGTAAGGAGGACTACGTGGCAGCAGTCATGCAGATGGTACCTTTGAATATCCACTTCAGAAGGTTTCTAGTAGGGGAGCGTTGGACTTCCTGGTTGCACTTAGTGGGACAGTTGATGGACGTACAACTCTCGGACCAAAGAGATACCTTGAATTGGCAGCTAACCGGTAATGGAGTGTTTTCGGTCAAATCGATGTACTTGGACCTCTTAAGTCTGGCCCAATCCCAAGATCGGTACATATTTGGAAAGTTAAGATTCCCTTGCGAATTAAGATTTTTATATGGTTTGTGCACAAGTAAGTGATCCTTACCAAAGATAACTTACTAAAAAGAAAATGGTTAGGTAGCCCGCAATGTTGCTTTTGTGTTCAAGACGAAGCAATTCAACATTTATTTATTGTTTGCCTTCTTGCGAAGTTACTTTGGAGGTCCATTCATATAGATTTTAATATTGCCCCTTCAGTTAGCATTGAGGCGTTGTTTGGTACGTGGCTAAATGGAGTGACTCCTGAAATTGCATCAAGTATTCGGATTGGAATATGTGCATTTCTTTGGGCTATATGGAACTGCAGGAATAATATGATTTTTAACAGTCTATCTATGATGAATTTCTTACAGGTTATCTTCAGAGCTACGACATGATCCGTACGTGGTTGCTACTCACTCCGACGGGCTCCAGGGAGCATTTGGCTACTGGGTGCAGCCAATGGGAGATTGTCGCACGGGGTATATTCATTCGTTTCGGATGGCGGTCGCATAATATGATAGGGCCTTAATGTCCTTCGTCCAGCCGGTTGTGGCTTTAAGTTGCTTGATTTTTGTGTGCTCCTTTGTGAGTTGTACTCTATAGACCAGACTTTTTGTTTGTTGAACTTGTTTTAATAAAGTGGTCACATGCATCTTTCCGATGCAGAGGCCGGAGGATGTCCTCCTTTAAAAAAAATGTACGTACAAAGAACCAACTCTAGCCTTTAGTATGCCTCGTCTAGTTTTTTTTAGAATGTAGGAGTATGTCTAGTAAAAATAGTACGTAACATGAAGCATGCATGCAGTTTTTTTTTTTTGAACTCTCCAAACTCCTTATTTATTCAGTGGTAAATAATAAAGAGTCTTTTACAATAAAAGGAACCAAGGCACTAGGGGCCTCATCAAACCATGTGCCAGGTGGAGAGAACCTAGCCAATTTTGCTAACCCATGAGCAACTGAATTTGCTTCATGGTGGCAGTGCTCGAATCGGACTTGAACTAAATCGCGTGACATGTAGTAACAGTCATCAATCACTGCTGCAGCCGGACCAGCAAATAAGCCACCATCTTGCATTGCTTGTATCACATCGCTATTATCTGAATTAATCACCAATCTTGAGCGTCCAAAGCTTTGCGCCAGGTTGAGACCGAACCGAAGTGCAAGGGCTTCAGCCATGAAAACATCCATGCATTCACCTGCTACATTATTCCCTGCTGCCAAGAATTTCCCATAGCTATCCCGAAGTACAGCACCCACCGTGCCATGCAGAGAGTCAGGGTCAAAGCCTGCATTAACATTAAGTTTTACTGTCCTGGCAGGCGGACGCACCCAGGGGTGTCTCTGAATTTTTGCTTTTGGGGTAGGCTGCAATGAAGTTTGCTGCAAGGCCTTGAATTGATGACACAATCTCAACCGGCTGTTTAGTCTACTTCTTATGAACAAGCTTCCTTCGCTCCCACCACAAGTACCACGAGGCGATAGCCACAAGGAAGTTTGATTTCTCCTGTCCCAGCACCATTGTTTCACTAGTTGGAAGATCCAATAGATGTTTGAGAATAGCCTCACCTGCATGGTCGACAACACATGCACGAGAAATCATTTCATCCAGTCCCAATTCTAACCAAACTTGTTTCGCTTTTGGACATTGGAATAACATGTCTTTGACACTCTCGCGCCCTTCACAAGCCGGGCACTTCGTGTCCACTTTCATATGCCTATCAGCTTGTGTCATCTTGTATGGTAAGGTACCATGCAAAGATCGCCAGAGAAATATTTTTATCTTTGTTGGGCAAGGTAATTTCCACACAATATCCCAAATAGGATTTAGCTTTGCTGAGCTAGGCCCCTGTGTGTTTCCTCGAGCCTCATATTTAACTCTCCAAGTGACATAATAAGCTGACTTCACCGAGAATGTCCCTATTTTTGTCAGATGCCATGAGATAAAGTCGTCCATTTCAAAAGCTAGTAGAGGTATCGACAATATGCGTGGTACATCAATAGACCAAAATGTCTGTTCGATTAGCTGAACATCCCACTGTCCCGTCATTGGGTCTATAAGATCTGACACCGTGGATAGCAGGTTTCCACCCCTAGGTGTGGCTGGTTTTCTGCTATTAGATTGAGGTACCCATGCATCTGACCAGATCTTTACCCTGTGACCATCACCTATTCTCCAAATATATCCCAGTTTCAACGTCTCCACCCCTTCCATAATACTTTGCCAAGTATATGAAGCTTTCTTCTTAAGTGTGGCATTGAGTAAATCATCTTCTGGATAATATTTTGCCCTGAGAATACTTGCACATAGAGAGTCCCGGTTATCAATTAGTCTCCAAGCTTGTTTAGCCAACAACAAGGTTAAAGCAGTGTATGTCTCTAAATCCCATTCCTCCTTCCTTCTTCGGAACACACATTTTCCACCAGGCAAACCAATGCATCCTCTTGTGAGTAGCCTCGTCACCCCACTAATATTGCGCTATCGCTCTGTAATTTCTTTACAAACTTTTTTTTAGGAATTTTGAAGACCGACATAGCATATGATGGAATTGCTTGAGCCACTGATTTGAGCAACACCTCTTTCCCACCTGATGATAATACCTTTTCCTTCCAACCACTTATTTTCTGGATAATTCTATCAATTAAATATTGAAAGCAATCTATTCTGTCCAGGCCAACTGTAGCAGGCAGCCCCAAATACTTATCATTTAGGGCTTCAGTCATAATGCTAAGGATGGTACAAACCTAAGCTTTTTGTTCCACTGATGTATTTGGGCTGAAGAATACGCTGGATTTCTCCACACTTACCTTTTGCACGGATGCTCTGGAGTACATATCCAGTACATGCTTCAACCCTGAAGCATTCCGATCATTGGCTTTTATTAAAATCAGCGAATCATCCGCGAACAGTAAGTCTGTAACTGCAGGAGCATCTCTACAGACTCTAACTCCTTCCAAATTGCCTGAATTTTCAGCATGTGACAATAGTGCTGTTAGTCCTTCGGTACAGAGGAGGAAAAGACACATGACAAGGGGTCACCCTACCGCAGCCCCCTTGATGGTTGAAAGTTGTTTGTCTCCTCAGAATTAACTCGGACGCGGTACTGAACTGAACTCACACACAACATCACGGGTTTTACCCAATTTGCATGGAAACTGAGTTTTTAGAGTATCGCTTCCAGAAATACCCACTCAAGGCAGTCATATGCTTTATGCATATCAAGCTTCATCGCACACCAACCTTCCTTAATTACCAGACCGCTTGTTTTTTATAGCATGGAGACTTTCATAGGCAATCAACACATTATTCATAATCAATCTTCCTGGAACAAATGCGCTCTGGGTAGGATTGATAATATCCTCAAGAAAAGGCTCCAAACGATTTGCGAGCAGCTTGGAAATAACCTTATACACCACGTTACAGAGACTAAATGGTCTGAACTGACTAACTCTCTCTGGTGACTGAACTTTTGGAATCATCACAATGGTGGTGTCATTCCATCCATGGGGCATGATACACGTGTTAATGGCTTGTAGCACTTCCTCCACTAGGTCCTCACCGAGCATTGACCAGAAGTGTTTGTAAAAAATAGAGTGTAGCCCATCTGGTCCTGGCGCTTTGAAGTCACCAATATCAAACAAAGCTTTTCTTACTTCCTCAACAGTGTGCGGGGCTAACAGTGAGCTGTTCATTTCATGAGTGACCCGGGCCTGGACTCGTGAGAGAACATTTGTATCTGGAGTAGACACTTCAGAGGAGAAAAGATTAACAAAATAGCTAGAAATGAGTTGTTTCAGCTTATTTGGACCTTGAAAACAATTGCCATTATCATCCACTAACTTTTTAATCTGGTTTCTTTTTTTCCTTGCCATAGCCGCTTTATGGAAAAAGGCTGTGTTTTTGTCACCATGAAGGAGCCAGTTCGCCCTACCCCGCTGCAACCAGTAAAGTTCTTCTTGATCTAAGATGTTTTTGAGTAGGACCCGGACTTCCTTTTGACATGAACGGGTTCCAGGATTTAGAGGCCCTGTTTTCAACCTTTCCAGCTCCCGTTTCAGTTTTGATATCCGCTTCTTGGGACCCTTCAGAATGTTTCGGCCCCAGTCATGCAGATCCACGTGTACTGCGCGAGTATGATCGGCTAAAGATGGCCCATTTCCATACAGCTTTGCTCTCTCCCAATCAGTTTTGACAATCTCCTCAACTGTCTCTTCTTGCAACCATTTAGCCTAATCTACGGCCTCCACTCCGTTTTATCAACAACTCTCCATCAAAGTGTTTAGTGTCAATCCAAATCGGCCTGTGGTCCGAATGGACGTGTTGTTCATGGACTAACATAGCCAGGGGAAAATTTTCCATCAATGCTTCATTGCAAACTACTCGATCCAGTCTCTCCCAGATTTCTCCCCCTCTCCATGTGTATTTGTCACCAGTATATTCTATATCTTTCAACCCGCACTCATACAAACAATCACTGAAAGCCTGTACCATTGAATGTGGTCTAGGATTGCCACTTTTCTTCTCTATTTCCTGCAAGATTTCATTAAAGTCGCCCATCACAAGCCATGTAGAATCAGTTTCACCCTTCAACTCACGAAGGTAGCGCCAAGACTGGTGCCTGTGTTCCCAACTAGGTTCTCAATAGAAGCCTGTCAAACGCCAGCTAACAGGACTGTCTGACATGAAGACCATGTTGATAAAATGCTCAGACATAAAGTTAATTAGTACCTCACTGACCTTATTACTAAAAAGGGCTAAGCCCCCCGAGCGACCATTGCTTTCCACCATGTGAATTTCATCAAAACCTAGCTTAACACAGAGAGTCTCAGCTTTCTCCTTATCAAGATGGGACTCAGAGAGGAAGATCACATCCGCCCCACCCGCTCTTGGAGTTCCAAGAGCTCACAAACTGCCGTTGACGATACCATTCCACAGAATTTCCAAGCTAAACTTTTCATTGTGCTTGGCGGTCCTCCCTCTCGGAGGCCTCCAAATCATTGATTTGTGAATCACTCTCATCAGTACTTGTGTTACTGTCCACAGCTAGGCCATCTAGCCCTCTTAGTTTCTTCCTATTCGCATTCTATTGAGGAGTACCTGAAGGGGGGAGATTTAGGACATCCCCTTGGAACTCATCCTCAAACATACTAACTTTCTCTGCTACAGTTGCCGATTCAGGGTGTTTATCCACCTTTGATCATGTGACTGGAACAAGGGCTTTATTTAGATCAGAGCTATCCTTCATTACCATCTCCATTGATACAACCGAGTTACTGTTTGTTGCAATCCTCTTTCCCAGTATATTTTCTGAACCAGCTGTAGTTCTCACATCTTGGCTTTCTTTGGTTTGGGTTAGAACTTCATTCCTCCCTTCATTGCCCGCATTATGATTGAAAGCAAAATTGTGCTGCCAAATAACTGGAGCAGCCCCATCATTGTTAATCTCACAAGCAGGATTTGGTGGAGCGCTGAAGCCATGCCGTAGCCCGGCACCTCTACCCGGCCAACAAACTCATCATCATCCTTTCTTGTCCGAGAACCTATCCAGCGGCCACCACGGCCACCTCTACCACCTCTCCTTGAGGCAAGCAGGAAGCTTCCCCACTCAAATTTAGTTTCACCATATTCCCCTGAACCGCATTCTTCATGCCAATGGCCCAACAGACCGCAAGCATTACAGAACGTTGGCAACTTCTCAAATTTTACTAAATACTTCTCAGTCTCACCTCCCTTTGTTATACCCATAGCACGGGTTAGTTTTTTGTTTACATCCAGCTTCGCTCTAATCCTTATAAATTCCCCCACAAACCCATTTGGCAGAGTTACCTGAACTTCTTATACTTCTCCAATCCTTTTTGCTAGATTTTCTAGAGTTCTCTTGCTTTTCAGGACCCCATCCGGCAACCTGTGGATCTGGCACCACGTTTCTAGCCTGTCCAGGTTAACCTTTTTCGGGTTGGAAAACCCATCATATTCTGCCAAAAGCATAGCCATCCCGTGGAAATCCCAAGGTCCCTTATGCATAGCCTTGTTCCAATCAGTCAGACAATTAAACTGGATCGAGAAAAGATTTGCATTAATTCTTCTCCATGTTACCGTCTGGGTTGGGTTCCAAGCTGCCTTCATATCCCCAATCAGGGTACTCTGACTGAAGTTTTTCCCTGTCATAAGTCGCCCTAGTGCTAACCACTTTGGCTTGATATCCTCAGCATCAATCTCATCCTCCCAGACTAGATCATCTATCTCGTCATTTTGAAGATCAATTTCTCCAGGAGTTTACTTATGTCCTCCATGCCTTGTGTTCCTGATCCATTGCCCTCTCCTATAGCCGCCATGCTGGCTAACACCCTAACCCTAGATCACACGCGGAACTCCACCCAACCAAATCACCCCGAGGTCAGCCTGAGGAGGGGTAGGGCGTCAATAGGTAGGTTTGCCGGAGAAGATCACGAAAAAATGTAGAAGTGCATGCTCTAGCCAATGCAACCAAAACACCGATCTGATGGAAGAGACTAGGCCGCACATTATACGTCAACACTCCTCCTCACGTGTGGCTCCTTCAGGCCTAAACATGGACCGAAAGTGGGCTGCAATTTAATTGTGCCAACCGGGTCTTGAACTCAAGACCTCTTGGCTCCGATACCATGTAGAAGTGCATGCTCTAGGCAATACAACTAAAAAACCGATCTGATGGAAGAGACTAGGCAGCATATTATACGTCAACAAAAAAAACTCACTGTGGCTTAGCCGCCGGAGGACTGGAGAACCCTAGGTTCGGGACCTAGGGGAAAATCTCTTCACCTGTTTGCTGGAACTCACGCTCAAAGCTACTAGTAGATCATATCCTTCTGATAACCATGCATGCAGTTATTTGATGGGCTTTGACCGGTTGGGAACATCGTTACTTGATGAGCTTTGTTCGACTGGCCAAAGATAATGTCTATCTAGTAATTGTAATGGTACTCGCTCCGGTCTTTTTATTCCGCGTATTAGATTTTTGTCAAGTCAAAGTCAACCAAGTTTGACCAAATTTATATTAAAAATATAAACATCTATAATACCAACTATATATACTATGAAACTACATTTCATAATGAATCTAACAATATTGGTATAGTATTGTGAATGTTGATACTTTTCTTATAAGTTTGGTAAAAGTAAAGATACTTTGGCTTCAGACAAATTTTATATGCAAACTAAAAAGGACCGGAGGAGTACTTCCTCTCTTTTTGAGAGGAATTAGTAAGTGCATATTCATTGATATCTATTGTGCATCAGTTACTCAAATTTCATGTAGAAGGATGCTGCATCATTTTTTGGCAGATTGATTGATACAGTAGCTGAGTTGTTGTATGCAGGTGTTGCGGCACAAAGATGTGCATTGAATTTAAGTCTTAAAAGTATATGCTTGCAAGGACGAGAAGGGAATACATAAAATAACACAGTTTATGTCTTACTGGCAACCAGATACAAGGAAGTGCTCTTTACCCACCCTCGAAACCCACCCCCGCATCGCCAACCCTAGGCGACACGTGGGGCGATTCCTCTCCTCCCTCCTGCCGCCGCCTAAGGCCACGTCGGCGCAGCCTGGCCAGTGACTGCGGCGGCAGGGGCCTTTCCTGTCGTGGTTCTAAGTCTGACAGTAAAGTATGGGGGTGTGTATGGAGAGGCTAGATCTTAGCTATTGGGGAGTTGTAAGCACGCAAGGTTTACGAGTTCAGGCCCTTCTCGGAGGAAGTAACAGCCCTACGTCTCGGTGCCCGGAGGCGGTCGATTGGATTATGCGTATAAAGATAGCAGGGGTGCGAACCCTTCATACTGAGGAGGGGGGTGGCTTATATAGAGTTCGCCGGCCCCCTCCTGCCCTCAGTAATGCAGGGTTTTAGGTACATTTAAGGTTGGGCGTTACTGGTAATGCCCCTAATAAAGTGCTATAATGACCATAAAGACTACATAATAGCCGACCGTTTGCCTGCGAAGTGACATTAGGTCTTCTGGCAGTCGAGTGGTAGCTTCTTGGTCGAGTGATAGCTTCTTGGTCGAGTGTCTTGAACCCATCGAGTGGGATACCTTCAAGTCGATTGAAAGGTGACTTCTTCTAGGGATGTCCTCGAGTGGGGCTCTTTAGGACAGGTCCGTGCCCCTACCCTAGGTACATAGCTTCATCATTAGCCCCCGAATGGATCGAGGTTGGAGTGAGAAAGAGTTGGTGATCTTTTCGACTGGTTCTTTGGACTATACGAGTGCCTCGTTCTGGGTCGACCGTCACGGATGACGTCATCAACCTCTTTCAGTTGCCTTGATCCATTCCAGGCCTTTCGTCGAGTGGATTTCTTTACCTGTGACATACCGAGCGCCGGTGCGCACGGGGTTTTCTGTTTTGACAAGTTGTTCTGTAGCCAGCGGATATCACGGGATTCGGATTTTGGGAAGCGCGCGGGACGGGGGCGGCCACAGTAATCGGAAGTGATAGCGCAGAGGCTCCTCGATCCCCGCGTCGCCTTTTTCGCCATGTACTGCGTGAAGGAAATATGCCCTAGAGGCAATAATAAAGTTATTATTTATTTCCTTATATCATGATAAATGTTTATTATTCATGCTAGAATTGTATTAACCGGAAACATAATACATGTGTGAATACATAGACAAACAGAGTGTCACTAGTATGCCTCTACTTGACTAGCTCGTTAATCAAAGATGGTTATGTTTCCTAACCATGAACAAAGAGTTGTTATTTGATTAACGAGGTCACATCATTAGTTGAATGATCTGATTGACATGACCCATTCCATTAGCTTAGCACCCGATCGTTTAGTATGTTGCTATTGCTTTCTTCATGACTTATACATGTTCCTACAACTATGAGATTATGCAACTCCCGTTTACCGGAGGAACACTTTGGGTACTACCAAACGTCACAACGTAACTGGGTGATTATAAAGGAGTACTACAGGTGTCTCCAATGGTACATGTTGGGTTGGCGTATTTCGAGATTAGGTTTTGTCACTCCGATTGTCAGAGAGGTATCTCTGGGCCCTCTCGGTAATACACATCACATAAGCCTTGCAAGCATTACAACTAATATGTTAGTTGTGAAATGATGTATTACAGAACGAGTAAAGAGACTTGCCGGTAACGAGATTGAACTAGGTATTGGATACCGACGATCGAATCTCGGGCAAGTAACATACCGATGACAAAGGGAACAACGTATGTTGTTATGTGGTCTGACCGATAAAGATCTTCGTAGAATATGTAGGAGCCAATATGGGCATCCAGGTCCCGCTATTGGTTATTGACCGGAGACGTGTCTCGGTCATGTCTGCATTGTTCTCGAACCGTAGGGTCCGCACGCTTAACGTTACGATGACAGTTATTATGAGTTTATGCATTTTGATGTACCGAAGGTTGTTCAGAGTCCCGGATGTGATCACGGACATTACGAGGAGTCTCGAAATGGTCGAGACATAAAGATTGATATATTGGAAGCCTATGTTTGGACATCGGAAGTGTTCCGGGTGAAATCAGGATTTTACCGGATTACCGGGAGGTTACCGGAACCCCCTGGGAGTCATATGGGCCTTAGTGGGCCTTAGTGGAAAGGTGAAAGGGCTGCCCATAAGGGCTGCGCGCCTCCCCCCTCCCCTAGTCCTATTAGGACTAGGAGAGGTGGCCGGCCACCCCTCTCTCCCTCTTTCCCCCTTGGGAGTCCTAGTTGGAATAGGATTGGGGGGGGGAGTCCTACTCCTACCGGGGCTGGCCGCACCCCTCCCCCTTGGCTCCTTTATATACGGAGGCAGGGGGCACCTCTAGACACACAAGTTGATCATTGAGATCGTTCCTTAGCCGTGTGCGGTGCCCCCTGCCAGCATATTCCACCTCGATCATATCGTTGTAGTGCTTAGGCGAAGCCCTACGTCGGTAGAACATCAAGATCGTCACCACACCATCGTGCTGATGAAACTCTTCCCCGACGCTTTGCTGGATCGGAGCCCGGGGATCGTCATCGAGCTGTACGTGTGCTAAGAACTCGGAGGTGCCGGAGTAACGGTACTTGGATCGGTCGGATCGGGAAGAAGACGTACGACTACTTCCTCTACGTTGTGTCAACGCTTCCGTTGCGATCTACAAGGGTACGTAGATCATACTCTCCCCTCGTGGCTATGCATCACCATGATCTTGCATGTGCGTAGGAATTTTTTTGAAATTACTACGTTCCCCAACACTGTGCGCGCGCCTGCTGCGGGATTTGACTGGATAGCCCGGGCCTTCCGGTCAGCCACTCGGGAGCAGCCCCTTATAAGTTGCCTGGCTCGGAGTTTCCCATCAGTGCACGCACTACTCCTTCTCTCTTCTTCCTCTCTCCCTTCGCAACTTCTTCCGCCACCTCCGCTCTCGCCCTAGCGCCGCAAACCCGTGCGAGATTTCACCGGCGACGATGGTGAAGGGCAAGACGACTGCTCTGGAGCACGCGAAGAAGGCGGCGGCGGCGGGGAAAGGGAAGAGGTCTGCGCGCGGCGGATCTTCCTCCAGGACTGCCCTGCCCAAAGGTTGGATCCAGGGCGACTGGATGCCGTCGGTGCTCCGACAAGAGGATCTCGACGACATGGTCGAGGGGGGAGCCATTCCCCACAAAGCCGCGCGTCTTCCGGGGGGAGAGATCGAACCTCAACCCCGTGACGGTGAGTGCGTGCTCCTGGCCACTCACATCGACCGAGGGTTTTCTCTGCCGCCCTATCCTTTCTTCTGGAGTTTCTTGAACTTCTTCGGAGCGCAGCTCCATCACTTACTACAAATTCCATTGTCTACCTTGCTGCTTTCATTTTCATGTGTGAGGCGTTCTTGGGTTGTCGCCCACATTGGGGGCTTTTCAAGCACATCTTTACTTGTCGCTCTCAGTCGGTCAAGAAGGCCAAGTCGAGTGATGAGAGGACGCAAGTGATCCAGTTGTGCGGGGGCTTGGCGATCCAAACGAGGGGAAAGAGCTGTTTTCCATCCATCACTTTCCCGGAGTCGGTCCGAGGTTGGCAGGCGACTTGGTTCTACTGCCAGGACCACGCGACCCCAGGACAGTCGACTGGTCTCCCGTCTTTCTCTCTCGACCGAGCCAAAAAACCTGCTTCTCTAAAGGTGGTGCCGGAAGAAAAGGCCCAGGTCAAGGTGCTGGCGGGTCGAGTGGTTGAGCTTGTCCGTGAGGGTGTGACTGGAATGGATCTGCTGGAAGTCTTCCTCAAGAGGCGAATCCAACCGCTCCAGGCTCGTGACCACCCGATGTGGCTGTACTCAGGCCTCGAGGACACCACTTGGATCCACTCGGAGGAGGTCACCGACGAGATGCTGGAGGGGTGGCTGTCGAGCATCACGGGGAACAAAGACAACCCCCGAGGAGCCAGGAGGGTCATTTCACTCAACAATTCGTACGAAGTGGACCAGGTATGTTCTTATGCTCCCGACTGAAATCTTGTTTTCTGCGTTGGTCTTCTTTGAGTAGGTCGATTGACTGTCGTCTTGTCTGCTGTTTTCCAGGCGACCACCGAGATGTACTTGACGCCCAATGGGGCACAGGGGTCGACTGAGGAAGGGGAGGCGAGCGGAGGCGAGAGCGGGGATGACCAAGGTGAGTGGGAGTCTGATGGTGATGGAGAGGAAGGCGACGACATCTTCTCCAGCGAGGAGGAGGAGGAGGTTGACCCCCCCCCCCCCCCCCCCCCCGCCCGGAGAGGCGATCCAAGCTCGCTCACGACCCGGCGCAGGAACGCGGTAAGGCGACTGCCTCTATTGGGCCGTCGTCAAAACGCCCTTGGACCTCTTCTCCAACGCCGACTGGGAAGGTTCCCAAGCACCCCCGCACGACACTGTCCAAGCCGCCCAAGGCTCTGCCCAAGATGAAGATAGCTGTCCCTACCATTTCCGGGTAATAAAGCTTGTTTTCCTGCATCGACCGTGGACGGATCCTTGGTCGATTCATCGAGCCAACCGACTGACTTTTCAAGATTTGCAGCGCTACTACTTCTGAGGTCTCCGCCAAGGACAACGACCAAGAGATGGGGGATGCCGTTACCTCCAACCCTGGTACGATTACTGACGTTCCGTTTTTGAGTCGACTGGTCATTTCTTGCAATTCTGGTCGATTGAATGTTTCCCTTGCAGCCTCTCCTCATGTTATCGACCTCCCGGATGACGATGACAACGAACCGCCGAGGATGAGGAGGAACAAGAGGTTGTCGGCTGACAGGACTCCCCAGCCTACTCCGGCATCTGAGACCATGGCTCAGGATGGTGGCGACACCACTCGGGCTTCTGTGACTTTCGCCAACCCTCTGTCGAGTGTGCGGCCTTCGGCGTCGACTGCGGACCCATCTTCGCTTTTTGCTGCGTACCCCATCCCTGAGGACCAAGCGGCTGCTGTAAAGGAGGCTATACGCCAGGCGGGGGTCATGATGGAGCAAGTGAAGATGGCTCGGGATGCCAGCCAAGCAGCCTATGACGCGAGTTCGGCTCTTTAGAGCAACGTCCAGGTCAGTCAACTCGTCACTTGATCTGTTTTGGTATGCTGTTTGAAGAGTCTCTCTTTTTTTGAAGATCTTTTGTGTCTGTATCTGTACACCCACTGGGTGTGTTTGCCAATTCTTGGACGAGTGGGGGCACGCTAAGTGCACCCACTGGGTGTAGTCCCCGAGACTACGGTGGACTGCTAGCAGTCGACTGTAGTCTTTACATTGTGTTGCTGTATGTGTATTTCTTCACTCGGTTTGGTCGGTCCAGGTCGAGTGGGACTGTATCCGGTCGACTGCGGGCAGTCGACTTTTTTTTTACAGTGGGGGCACGCTGAGTGCACCCACTGGGTGTAGTCCCCGAGACTACTGTCGAATGTTTTTGATTCGGCTGTGGTCTTAGAAATGTCATCTTTTTCTCTTATTTACTCGGAAGCAACTTATCTTGGGCGTCTGTCGACTGATTTTTCCTTTTACAGAAATCCTGCAAACTTGCATCTCGCTATACTGAGTTGGAGAAGCAGCGGATTCAACTGAATCTTGATCTGGAGCTGGCCAGAACAGAGCTGCAGAAGGTCAGAGACGGCGCCGCTGGTGAGACGACTTTGTCGACTGGTTTTTGTTTTTAGGCTTGAGTACCCTTCTGCTGTTTCCGAACCAATCATCATTTATTTTGCAGGAGAACTAAGCGAGGCTCTGGCGAAGAAGGATCAGGAATTGGCTGCTGCCCGCAAGGAGGCTGACGACAAGATCGCTCTGGCTGAACAGAAGTTGGCTTCGGCCGGCCAATTAGAAGAAGAGAATACCAAGCTGAAGACCGCTCTGAATGAAGCCAACAGGGAGTGCACACGTTGGAAGAAGGAGAACCTCGCCCTGAACAAGAAGATGGAAGGCGTCGCTCGCAGGAGGGACGACCTGGAGAGCTACTTGAGGAGCCTCGCCAAGAAGTTGTACATCAAGCTTGAAGGTGCACATTCAATTCCGACTGGTTTTCTTTTTTGTGTCGACTCAGTCTGTGAAAATTGACTTATCCTTGGATCGTGTATGCAGAGCTTTGCCAGAACTTTGAGGAGGAGACTGGGCGGATTGAAACAGGTTTGGATCCAATCAACTCTCCGATGGATGATGAAGCTGCCATGAACCTGCTCCGACTGGAATCTCGCATTGACGGTGTCGTGGATTACTTGGCTCGGCTGAAGGTTGCCATGTCGTGGATTGACCCGACACTTTGGCCAGACTCTACGCTCCAGAACGATCTCGAGTCTCTGATGGCTCGACTTAACGGAATCCCTGACCGAGTGCAGGAGTGGAAGAAGTCTTCTGCTCGGTGCGACGCTGATGTGGCTCTGTCTCTAGTCCGCGTCCATTGCAAGGAGGCGCGAGAGGAGAAGCTGGCCGCCATCCAAGTCGCCAATACCAAGAGGCACAGCTTTCAAGACTTCATGGAGACCTTTATTGCTGCTACCACCCGTATTGCAGACGGGATCGACTTGGATGAGTTCGTCGCCCCTGCCAGTCCTCCGCCTGAGGAATGAAAAACTTTTATGCTTCTCCTTAAATTTGCCTCGGAATGCCGAGTGGATCTGTAACCATTAAACTTTGCCGAGCCGAGGGCTCAAGTACTTTGATCTGAGGTCTAGGACCTTTTAGGCTTTATCCGAACTTGATTTTTGTTGAATATCTTCGCGGTTTGATCTGTCGAGTGGAACTTGATCTTCACTCGGAATACCCTTTGTATTTGTGGCGTAACTTCTTGCGGATTGGGTCGAGTCCTGTACTTAGGCGAGCGCTGGGCTGCTGCTAAGCCTCTGAGCGGGAGGTTTGCTCTTCACTCGGTAGGATTTTTCAAACTTAGGCGACTGTCTGACTGCAGCTAAGTCTCTTCGTGGGAGAACTTAGGCGAGTGCTGGACTGCAGCTAAGCCCCCGAGTGGGAGGTTTGCTCTCCACTCGGTAGAATTTTTTAAACACTTAGGCGAGTGCTGACTGCAGCTAAGTCTCTTTGTGGGAGAACTTAGGCGAGTGCTGTACTGCAGCTAAGCCCCCGAGTGGGAGGTTTGCTCTCCACTCGGTAGGATTTTTTAAACACTTAGGCGAGTGCTGACTGCAGCTAAGTCTCAGAGTGGGAGAACTTAGGCGAGTGCTGGACTGCAGCTAAGCCTCCGAGTGGGAGGATTGCTCTCCACTCGGTAGGATTTCTTAAACACTTAGGCGAGTGCTGACTGCAGCTAAGTCTCTTTGTGGGAGAACTTATGCGAGTGCTGGACTGCAGCTAAGCCCCCGAGTGGGAGGATTGCTCTCCACTCGGTAGGATTTCTTAAACACTTAGGAGAGTGCTGACTGCAGCTAAGTCTCTTTGTGGGAGAACTTAGGCGAGTGCTGGACTGCAGCTAAGCCCCCGAGTGGGAGGATTTCTCTCCACTCGGTAGGATTTTTTAAACACTTAGGCGAGTGCTGACTGCAGCTAAGTCTCTTTGTGGGAGAACTTAGGCGAGTGCTGGACTGCAGCTAAGCCCCCGAGTGGGAGGATTGCTCTCCACTTGGTAGGATTTTTTTAAACACTTAGGCGAGTGCTGATTGCAGCTAAGTCTCTTTGTGGGAGAACTTAGGCGAGTGCTGGACTGCAGCTAAGCCCCCGAGTGGGAGGTTTGCTCTCCAGTCGGTAGGATTTTTTAAACACTTAGGCGAGCGCTGACTGCAGCTAAGTCTCAGAGTGGGAGAACTTAGGCGAGTACTGGACTACAGCTAAGCCCCCGAGTGGGAGGATTGCTCTCCACTTGGTAGGATTTTTTCAAACTTAGGCGAGTGCTGGACTGCAGCTAAGCCTCCGAGTGGGAGAACTTAGGCGAGTACTGGACTGCAGCTAAGCCCCCGAGTGGGAGGGTTGCTCTCCACTCGGTAGGATTTTTTCAAACTTAGGCGAAACGGATTCGCAGCCGAGTCACCCACTGGGGGATTTTGTATGCAAACAAAAGTGACAGCGATTATTGGAACACTCTTGTCTTTGATAAAAATGAACTGCAGAATTTTTTTTTCATATTACATCTCGTCTAAGGGAGAACTCAAGTGTAAAAGGGGCGGAGCAGTTCCGCGTTCCAAGCTCGCGGCTCGTCAATCTGGCGATCAACATTGTAGAGGTGATATGCTCCACTGTGGAGGACTCTGGTGACGATGAAGGGGCCTTCCCAAGTAGGAGCAAGCTTTTGTGGTTTCTGTTGATCCACTCGGAGGACCAGATCTCCTTCTTGGAAGGCTCGACTCTTCACATTTCGGGCGTAAAACTGGCGCAAGTCTTGCTGATAAATGGTCGATCTGATCATGGCCATTTCCCTCTCTTCTTCTAAGAGGTCGACTGCGTCTTTCCGGGCTTGTTCTGCTTCATCTTCGGTGTAAAGTTCGACTCGGGGTGCATTGTGAAGAAGATCACTCGGCAGAACTGCTTCGGCTCCATAAACCAGAAAGAACGGAGTTCTTCCAGTCGACCGGTTCGGGGTGGTCCTCAATCCCCACAGTACTGACGGAAGCTCATCGACCCAAGCACCTGCTGCGTGCTTGAGATCACGCATCAATCGAGGCTTTAGTCCTTTGAGAATCAGACCATTTGCCCTTTCAGCTTGTCCATTCGACTGGGGATGGGCGACCGATGCGTAGTCGACTCGTGTGCCTTGAGAGGCGCAAAAAGCTCTGAACTTGTCCGAATCAAAGTTTGACCCATTGTTAGTGATGATGCTATGCGGGACTCCATATCTGAATGTTAGCCCTCTGACGAAACTGATAGCAGTGCAAGCATCAAGATTCTTGATGGGCTTAGCTTCGATCCATTTGGTAAACTTGTCGGCTGCCACAAGCACATGCGTGAAACCGCTCCTGCCCGTTCTCAGTGGGCCAACCATGTCCAGTCCCCAGACAGCAAAGGGCCAGACGAGTGGAATGGTCTTCAGGGCTGATGCAGGCTTGTGTGACATGTTGGAGTAGAACTGGCACCCTCCACACTTGTCGACTAACTCTTTTGCCATCTCATTTGCTTTTGGCCAGTAAAAACCCGCTCGGTATGCTTTAGCCACAATGGTCCTTGAGGACGCATGGTGACCACAGGTCCCCCAGTGGATATCATCAAGGATTATCTGACCCTCTTCTGAAGTTATGCACTTCTGCCCGATTCCAGTCGCGCTTTCTCTATACAACTGTCCTTTTATGACTGTGAAGGCCTTGGATCGATTGACAATCTGTCGAGCCTCTTCCTCGTCCTCTGGGAGTTCTTTCCTTAGGATATACGCGATGTACGGTACCGTCCAGTCGGGAGCGATCGCCAAGACTTCCATGATTAGGTCGACCATCGCAGGAACTTCGACTTCAGTCGGATCTGTGGCACTTTTCGGCTATGGGGCTTCTTCTGTGAAAGGATCCTCTTGGACTGATGGCGAGTGAATGTGTTCCAGGAACACGTTGCTGGGAATGGCTTCTCTCTTGGAGCCTATCTTTGCCAAATCGTCAGCTGCCTGATTTTTTAGTCGGGGGATGTGATGGAGCTCTAACCCTTCGAATTTCTTTTCTAGCTTTCGCACTGCATTGCAATAACCAGTCATTGCCGGACTTCTGACGTCCCACTCCTTAATCACTTGATTAACCACCAAATCTAAGTCGCCATAGACCATGAGGCGACGGACACCAAGTGAAATGGCCATGCGCAACCCGTACAAAAGTGCTTCATATTCTGCTTCATTATTGGAGGAATCGAAGTGAATCTGGAGAACATATCTGAGCTTATCTCCTCGGGGGGAAACTAGGACTACCCCAGCACCGGAACCATTTAGCATCTTAGACCCATCGAAGAACATGGTCCCGTGCTCCGAGTGAACTTGAGTCAGAAGTTGCTGTTCAATCCACTCGGCGATGAAATCTGCGATTGCTTGGGACTTGATAGCCTTCTTTGCTTCAAACTTGATATCTAAGGGAAGGAGTTCAATCACCCACTTGGCCACTCGACCAGTTGCGTCTCTGTTATGCAGAATCTCTGATAGTGGGGCGTCGCTGATGACTGTAATGGAGTGGTCAGAGAAGTAATGTGCAACTTTCTTCGTGGTCATATAAATCCCATATACAAGCTTCTGGTAATGGGGGTATCTTTGTTTTGAAGGGGTCAAAACCTCAGACACGTAATAGACTGGGCGCTGAACTCTGAAGGCCTTTCCTTCCTCTTCCCGCTCGACCATAAGTACTGTGCTGACAACTTGTCATGTGGCTGTAATGTAAAGCAGCAGAGGCTCTTTGCTGATTGGGGCAGCAAGCACCGGCTGGGTGGAGAGCAGAGCTTTGAGCTCTGTAAACGCTGCATCAGCTTCTGGAGTCCACTCGAACTTGTCAGCCTTCTTCATCAGTCGGTAAAGGGGCAACGCCTTTTCGCCGAGACGAGAAATGAATCGACTTAAAGTGGCCAAGCAGCCTGTAAGCTTTTGGACATCGTGCACGCGTACAGGACGCTTCATCCGGAGTATGGTGCCGATTTTTTCAGGATTGGCGTCGATCCCCCGTTCGGAAACGAGAAAACCGAGTAACTTTCCACCTGGAACTCCGAATGTGCACTTTGATGGATTGAGCTTGATATCATACCTCCTGAGGTTGGCAAAGGTTTCTGCAAGGTCAGCCCGCAGGTCGGAACCTTTCCGGGACTTGACCACAATATCATCCATGTATGCCTCCACATTCCGACTGATTTGAGTGAGTAAACACTTCTGAATCATTCTCATGAACGTGGCTCCGGCGTTCTTGAGGCCGAACGGCATGGTGACGTAACAGAAGCATCCGAATGGAGTGATGAAAGCTGTTTTGATCTCGTCGGGCCCATACAGACGGATCTGATGGTACCCGGAATAGGCATCTAGAAAAGACAATCTCTCGCACGCCGCGGTCGAGTCGACTATTTGGTCGATGCGAGGGAGAGGAAAATGATCTTTCGGGCAGGCCCGATTGATATGTTTGAAATCAATGCACATGCGGAGTGACTTGTCCTTCTTGGGGACCATGACGACATTGGCGAGCCACTCGGAGTGGTAAATCTCTCGGATGAACTCCGCTGCTAAGAGCCGAGCCGCCTCCTCGCCAATGGCTTGCTTCTTCTGGACGGCGGACCGTCGAAGATGTTCCTTCATAGGCTTGAATTTTGGGTCGACTCGTAGACGGTGCTCAGCCAGCCCTTTGGGAACTCCAGGCATGTCAGAGGGTTTCCATGCGAAGATGTCCCAGTTCTCACGGAGGAGCTGGATGAGCGCTTCTTCCTATTTGGAGTCGAGCATCGTCGAGATGTGAGTCGGAGCAGCGTCGGGGTCGGTCGGGTGAATGTGGACTGTCTTTGTTTCACCAGACGACTGAAAAGCTGATTCTGAAGCAGGCTTCTTAGCTCGCAGGAATTCACTCGGATCGGCAGTCTTTTGGTACTCTTACAGCTCGACCACTGCCATCTGAGCATCAGCGATCTTTGATCCCTTCTGAAAACGATCTTCTGCTTTCTTTCGGTTGCCCGTAACAGTGATCACACCTTTGGGGCCAGGCATCTTCAGTTTGAGATACACGTAACATGGTCGAGCCATGAAGCGTGCGTAAGCTGGCCTGCCCAAAATGGCATGATAAGCACTCTGGAAGTCCACAACGTCGAATGTCAACTTTTCCTTGCGGTAATTCTTTGAATCACCAAAAACTACATCAAGAGCAATCTGGCCGAGTGACTCGGCTTTCTTCCCAGGAATGACTCCGTGGAAGCTCATGTTACTGGTACTGAGTCTGGACATCGGAATGCCCATTCCTTTCAAAGTTTCAGCGTACAGTATGTTTAGGCCACTGCCGCCGTCCATTAATACCTTGGTCAGTCGAGTGCCTTCGACAACTGGATCGACCACCAAAGCTTGCCTCCCAGGGGTGGCAATGTGCGTCGGGTGATCAGACTGGTCGAATGTGATGGCAGTCTGAGACCACTTCAGGTAACTGGGGGTTGCCGGAGCAACCATGTTCACCTCACGGTTAATGACTTTCAGTCGACTTTTGCTTTCGACGTCGGCAAAAATCATCAGGGTGGAATTGACTTGGGGGTATCCATCGTCACTGTCTTCCTTGTCCTCGACTCTTTCTGACTCTTTTTCCTTGTCCTTGGACTGCTTGCCTTGAAACTGCTGGATTAGGAGCCGGCACTGTCGAGTGGTGTGTTTTGGGTAAATAAAATTACCCTCTTCGTCTTTCTTGGTGTGGATGTGACATGGCAGGTCCAAAACATCATTTCCATCCTGGTCCTTGACTTTCTTGGGCTTCCAGGGCCCCTTGGGTTTTCCCTCGAATTTTCCTTGGGTTACGGCCAGGGCTTCCCCAGGGGCGGCTGGCTCGGCCTTCCGATTCTGTTTTCGACTGGAGTTTCCTCCGGCTTCTTGGGCGACTGCCTTGTGCTTGCCACTCCGGAGTCGATCTTCGTCTTCACTATTAGCGTACTTGGTGGCAATCTCCATCATACGATTCAGAGACATCTC
This sequence comes from Triticum urartu, assembly GCF_003073215.2. NCBI lineage: Eukaryota > Viridiplantae > Streptophyta > Magnoliopsida > Poales > Poaceae > Triticum > Triticum urartu. The sequence continues at coordinate 51,388,333 of NC_053022.1, forward strand.
TCTAGTTCGACCGAACTTCAGATTTAGTTCCCTGTACTTAACGCCTTCCTTGAAGGCACAAACTGCTAGGTGGTCTGGCACATTCTCAACTGTGTGATGCAATGTGATCCACCTCTAGATGTAATCTCTCAGAGTTTTATTTGGTTTCTGCACGCAAGACCGCAACTCTGTAAGGCCTGCAGGTCGCTTCCATGTTCCCTCAAAGGTTGTGACGAACACTCGAGAGAGGTCCTCCCAAGTGTAGATGCTGCTGGGTGCCAACTGATTTAACCATGCTCTGGCTGAGCCCTCTAACATGAGAGGCAAATGCTTCATCGCCACCTCATCATCGCCGTCGCCAATCTGTACAGCCACTCGGTAATCTTCGAGCCAAGTGTCAGGCTAGGACTCACCGGTGAACTTGCTGATTCCAGTCGCCAGCCAGAAGTTGGGAGGAATCACTGCGGCCCTGATGGCTCGACTGAAACATTCTGGCCCCGACGCATGTACCCTGCTGCTGGCGGGTGCATCTCTGTCGTGGCCCTCTCGATGAGCCCTGTTCCTATCCACCAAACCTTGAACGAGGATGGATCTCGCATCAAAGCCTGGGTCCCTGGGGTCAACTGGAATCCTCTGTCCAGCATTACGGGGGCGCCTGTCATCTCGATGTCGAGGCGCATACGACCCACTCCTCGGGGGAGGGGTTTGCACTCGACGTCGATCATCACGGTCGGGTCGGTGATCATACTTCTCATCTCTTCTGTACTGATCGTGCCGGTCCCCACGTCCCTCATGCCTCGGGGGCGATCTCGGGCTGTGAGCCGACTGGACTGTTTCCGTTGCAACAGATCGACTGTGGATCCTGTTCCACGACTGAGAAACGGCGGAATTCTGGTTTCCTGCCGCTCGGAGCAACGCTCTGATCTGCAACAGGCCTCTGCCAGCCTCTGACTGGGAGGGCAGAATTGATTCTGCTATACGGGCCGCAGCGGCCAAATTCTGAACTGGGGTTCGGTATACCTGCGGTGGCGGGAAGAGCTGACGTCGACTGGACTCGGGAGCTTGCTGCCATCGACTGGACTCGGGAGCTCCCTGACGCGCTTGCTCGTTGAGTATTCGCTGTAGGTTCTCCAGTCGAGTGCGCTCGGCCAGGTTAGCCAAGCGCGCGTCCTCCAAGGCCCGGGCCTCAGGGGTTTCCCCAACAATAGGAGTGTGGAGCGCGTCCATGATCCGGCGGCGGAGCTCCTCTCGCTGCAATGACGTGAGAGGCTCGGGGAGGTACTCGTCGTGGGGACGCGACGGGTCGCCCCCACCCGCGCCTCCATCAGCGCGAGGGAATCCGGGAGGACTGTGTGTCCCCTCGACCGCCAGGACCTCAGCCAAAGGGTCGCTGCTGTCGCACTCAGATGCGGTCTCCGCAGAGCCAGTCGAACAGGCCGTAGAGGGATTCATCGGGCTCGATTGCCGCGACTTGTGGGGCCGCTGACTGGAGAGCCACGGCATGCCGCACCCACCGCTGGAGTCTCGACCGACCTGAGCGCTTGTGCTGGTGGGAGACGGGGCGGGGAGATGACACGGGGGCCGACCGATATTGAGTCGACGGCTACCGCAGGAGGACGCCACGAATGCACGCGCGGAAGTGCGTCGCACCGCGGACGGGGAGCGCGTCGATGTCGAGCGACGCCTCCTGAAGCCAGGCGGAGTCGTCGGCGATGAAGGTGAGCACGCCGAGACGGATCTCGCGGCCCTCCACCAAAACTCCGCAGGAAACCATGATCAAATGGATCAGAAAAATCGCAACTTCTCCAATTAGGCGCTAAGACTCCTGCCCCACGGTGGGCGCCAACTGTCGTGGTTCTAAGTCTGACAGTAAAGTATGGGGGTGTCTATGGAGAGGCTAGATCTTAGCTATTGGGGAGTTGTAAGCACGCAAGGTTTACGAGTTCAGGCCCTTCTCGGAGGAAGTAACAGCCCTACGTCTCGGTGCCCGGAGGCGGTCGATTGGATTATGCGTATAAAGACAGCAGGGGTGCGAACCCTTCATACTGAGGAGGGGGGGTGGCTTATATAGAGTTCGCCGGCCCCCTCCTGCCCTCAGTAATGCAGGGTTTTAGGTACATTTAAGGTTGGGCGTTACTGGTAACGCCCCTAATAAAGTGCTATAATGACCATAAAGACTACATAATAGCTGACCGTTTGCCTGCGAAGTGACATTAGGTCTTCTGGCAGTCGAGTGGTAGCTTCTTGGTCGAGTGATAGCTTCTTGGTCGAGTGTCTTGAACCCATCGAGTGGGATACCTTCAAGTCAATTGAAAGGTGACTTCTTCTAGGGATGTCCTCCGGTGGGGCTCTTTAGGACAGGTCCGTGCCCCTACCCTAGGTACATAGCTTCATCATTTCCCTCTCGCGCGGTTGTGGTGTCCTCCTGGCGGCGGCAGCTCATGGGTTGGCGGTTCACTGGCGGCAAGGTGCAGTAGGTGATCGGTGGCGAGTGTGTGACGGTGGCGGCGGGGCCTTTCCCCCTCACGCGGTGTTGGTGTCCTCCTGGCGGTGGCGATGGCTCATGGGTCGGCGGTTCACTGGCGGCAAGACGCAGCAGGTGATTGGCGATGAGTGCGTCGGCGGCGACTGCGCATGCACCCTTGAAGGAAATATGCCCTAGAGGCAACAATAAAGTTATTATTTATTTCCTTATATCATGATAAATGTTTATTATTCATGCTAGAATTGTATTAACCGAAAACATAATACATGTGTGAATACATAGACAGACTTAGTGTCACTAGTATGCCTCTACTTGACTAGCTCGTTAATCAAAGATGGTTATGTTTCCTAACCATGAACAAGGTGTTGTTATTTGATTAACGAGGTCACATCATTGGTTGAATGATCTGATTGACATGACCCATTCCATTAGCTTAGCACCCGATCGTTTAGTATGTTGCTATTGCTTTCTTCATAACTTATACATGTTCCTATGACTATGAGATTATGCAACTCCAGTTTGCCGGAGGAACACTTTGGGTGCTACCAAACGTCACAACGTAACTGGGTGATTATAAAGGAGCATTACAGGCCAAAGGTAGATGTTGGGTTGGCGTATTTCGAGATTAGGATTTGTCACTTCGATTGTCGGAGAGGTATCTCTGGGCCCTCTCGGTAATGCACATCACATAAGCCTTGCAAGCATTGCAACTAATGAGTTAGTTGCGGGATGATGTATTACAGAACGAGTAAAGAGACTTGCCGGTAACGAGATTGAACTAGGTATTGGATACCGATGATCGAATCTCGGGCAAGTAACATACCGATGACAAAGGGAATGACGTATGTTGTTATGCGGTCTGACCGATAAAGATCTTCGTAGAATATGTAGGAGCCAATAGGGGCATCCAGGTCCCGCTATTGGTTATTGACCGGAGATGTGTCTCAGTCATGTCTGCATTGTTCTCGAACCGTAGGGTCCGCACGCTTAACGTTACAATGACAGTTATTATGAGTTTATGCATTTCGATGTACCGAAGTTAGTTCGGAGTCCCGGATGTGATCACGGACATGATCAGGAGTCTCAAAATGGTCGAGACATAAAGATTGATATATTGGATGACTATATTCGGACACCGGAAGGGTTCCGGAAGAGTATCGGATAAAACCGGAGCACCGGGGGGTTACCGGAACCCCCCGGGGGGTTAATGGGCCTTATGGGCCTAAAGTGGAGAACTGGGAGGGGCTGCCAGGGCAGGCCGCGCTCCCCCTCTCCCCCTGGTCCGAATTGGACTAGGAGGGAGGGGCGGCGCCCCCCTCTTTCCCTCTCTTCTCCACCAATCCTATTTGGACTAGGAAAAGGGGGGGAGTCCTACTCCCGGTAGGAGTAGGACTCCTCCTGCGCCACCATAGGGCCGGCCGAACCCCTCCCCCTTGGATCCTTTATATACAGGGGCAGGGGGGCACCTCTAGACACACAAGTTGATCTTTGAGATCGTTCCTTACCCGTGTGCGGTGCCCCCTGCCACCATATTCCACCTCGATCATATCGTTGTAGTGCTTAGGCGAAGCCCTGCGTCGGTGGAACATCAAGATCGTCACCACACCGTCGTGCTGACGGAACTCCTCCCCGAAGCTTTGCTGGATCGGAGCCCGGGGATCGTCATCGAGCTGTACGTGTGCTAAGAACTCGGAGGTGCCGGAGTAACGGTGCTTGGATCGGTCGGATCGGGAAGAAGACGTACGACTACTTCCTCTACGTTGTGTCAACGCTTCCGTTGCGATCTACAAGGGTACGTAGATCAGACTCTCCCCCTCGTTGCTATGGATCACCATGATCTTGCGTGTGCGTAGGAATTTTTTTGAAATTACTACGTTCCCCAACAGTGGCATCCGAGCCTAGGTTTTATGGTTTGATGTTATATGCACGAGTAGAACACAAGTGAGTTGTGGGCGATACAAGTCATACTGCCTACCAGCATGTCATACTTTGGTTCAGCGGTATTGTTGGATGAGACGACCCGGACCAACCTTACGCGTACGCTTACGCGAGACCGGTTCCCCAGACGTGCTTTGCACACAGGTGGCTTGCGGGCGACTATCTCTCCAACTTTAGTTGAACCGAGTGTGGCTACGCCCGGTCCTTGCGAAGGTTAAAACGGAGTCTATTTGACAAACTATCGTTGTGGTTTTGATGCGTAGGTGAGATTGGTTCTTGCTTAAGCCCGTAGCAGCCACGTAAAACTTGCAACAACAAAGTAGAGGACGTCTAACTTGTTTTTGCAGGGCATGTTGTGATGTGATATGGTCAAGACATGATGCTAAATTTTATTGTATGAGATGATCATGTTTTGTAACCAAGTTATCGGCAACTGGCAGGAGCCATATGGTTGTCGCTTTATTGTATGCAATGCAATCGCGATGTAATGCTTTACTTTATCACTAAGCGGTAGCGATAGTCGTGGAAGCATAAGATTGGCGAGACGACAACGATGCTACGATGGAGATCAAGGTGTCGCGCCGGTGATGATGGTGATCATGACGGTGCTTCGAAGATGGAGATCACAAGCACAAGATGATGATGGCCATATCATATTACTTATATTGATTGCATGTGATGTTTATCTTTTTATGCATCTTATCTTGCTTTGATTGACGGTAGCATTATAAGATGATCCCTCACTAAATTATCAAGAAGTGTTCTCCCTGAGTATGCACCGTTGCCAAAGTTCGTCGTGCCCAGACACCACGTGATGATCGGGTGTGATAAGCTCTACGTCCATCTACAACGGGTGCAAGCCAGTTTTTGCACACGCAGAATACTCAGGTTAAACTTGACGAGCCTAGCATATGCAGATATGGCCTCGGAACACGGAGACCGAAAGGTCGAGCGTGAATCATATAGTAGATATGATCAACATAACGATGTTCACCATTGAAAACTACTCCATCTCACGTGATGATCGGTTATGGTTTAGTTGATTTGGATCACGTGATCACTTAGAGGAATAGAGGGATGTCTATCTAAGTGGGAGTTCTTAAGTAATTTGATTAATTGAACTTAAACTTATCATGAACTTAGTACCTGATAGTATCTTGCTTGTTTATGTTGATTGTAGATAGACGGCTCATGCTGTTGTTCCGTTGAATTTTAATGTGTTCCTTGAGAAAGCAAAGTTGAAAGATGATGGTTGCAATTACACGGACTGGGTCCGTAACTTGAGGATTATCCTCATTGCTGCTCAGAAGAATTACATCCTGGAAGCACCGCTGGGTGCCAGGCCTGCTGCTGGAGCAACGCCAGATGTTATGAACGTCTGGCAGAGCAAAGCCGATGACTACTCGATAGTTCAGTGTGCCATGCTTTACGGCTTAGAATCGGGACTTCAACGACGTTTTGAACGTCATGGAGCATATGAGATGTTCCAGGAGTTGAAGTTAATATTTCAAGCAAATGCCCGAATTGAGAGATATGAAGTCTCCAATAAGTTCTATAGCTGCAAGATGGAGGAGAACACTTCTGTCAGTGAGCATATACTCAAAATGTCTGGGTATAATAATCACTTGATTCAGATGGGAGTTAATCTTCCAGATGATTGCGTCATTGACAGAATTCTCCAATCACTGCCACCAAGCTACAAGAGCTTCGTGATGAACTATAATATGCAAGGGATGAACAAGACTATTCCCGAGCTCTTCGCAATGCTGAAAGCTGCGGAGGTAGAAATCAAGAAGGAGCATCAAGTGTTGATGGTTAACAAGACCACTAGTTTCAAGAAAAAGGGCAAAGGGAAGAAGAAGGGGAACTTCAAGAAGAACGGCAAGCAAGTTGCTGCTCAGGAGAAGAAACCCAAGTCTAGACCTAAGCCTGAAACTGAGTGCTTCTACTGCAAGCAGACTGGTCACTGGAAGCGGAACTGCCCCAAGTATTTGGCGGATAAGAAGGATGGCAAGGTGAACAAAGGTATATGTGATATACATGTTATTGATGTGTACCTTACTAGAGCTCGCAGTAGCACCAGGGTATTTGATACTGGTTCTGTTGCTAATATTTGCAACTCGAAACAGGGACTACGGATTAAGCGAACACTGGCGAAGGACGAGGTGACGATGCGCGTGGGAAACGGTTCCAAAGTCGATGTGATCGCGGTCGGCATGCTACCTCTACATCTACCTTCGGGATTAATATTAGACCTAAATAATTGTTATTTGGTGCCAGCGTTAAGCATGAACATTATATCTGGATCTTGTTTGATGCGAGACGGTTATTCATTTAAATCAGATAATAATGGTTGTTCTATTTATATGAGTAATATCTTTTATGGTCATGCACCTTTGAAGAGTGGTCTATTTTTGATGAATCTCGATAGTAGTAACACACATATTCATAATGTTGAAGCCAAAAGATGCAGAGTTGATAATGATAGTGCAACTTATTTGTGGCACTGCCGTTTAGGTCATATCGGTGTAAAGCGCATGAAGAAACTCCATACTGATGGACTTTTGGAACCACTTGATTATGAATCACTTGGTACTTGCGAACCGTGCCTCATGGGCAAGATGACTAAAACACCGTTCTCCGGTACTATGGAGAGAGCAACAGATTTGTTGGAAATCATACATACCGATGTATGTGGTCCGATGAATATTGAGGCTCGTGGCGGATATCGTTATTTTCTCACTTTCACAGATGATTTAAGCAGATATGGGTATATCTACTTAATGAAACATAAGTCTGAAACATTTGAAAAGTTCAAAGAATTTCAGAGTGAAGTTGAAAATCATTGTAACAAGAAAATAAAGTTTCTACGATCTGATCGTGGAGGAGAATATTTGAGTTACGAGTTTGGTGTACATTTGAAAAATTGTGGAATAGTTTCGCAACTCACGCCACCCGGAACACCACAGCGTAATGGTGTGTCTGAATGTCGTAATCGTACTTTACTAGATATGGTGCGATCTATGATGTCTCTTACTGATTTACCGCTATCGTTTTGGGGTTATGCTTTAGAGACGGCCGCATTCACGTTAAATAGGGCACCATCAAAATCCGTTGAGACGACGCCTTATGAACTATGGTTTGGCAAGAAACCATAGTTGTCCTTTCTTAAAGTTTGGGGCTGTGATGCTTATGTGAAAAAGCTTCAACCTGATAAGCTAGAACCCAAATCGGAGAAATGTGTCTTCATAGGATACCCAAAGGAGACTGTTGGGTACACCTTCTATCACAGATCCGAAGGCAAGACATTCGTTGCTAAGAATGGATCATTTCTAGAGAAGGAGTTTCTCTCGAAAGAAGTGAGTGGGAGGAAAGTAGAACTTGACGAGGTAACTATACCTGCTCCCTTATTGGAAAGTAGTACATCACAGAAAACTGTTTCTGCGACACCTATACCAATTAGTGAGGAAGCTAATGATGATGATCATGAAACTTCAGGACAAGATACTACTGAACCTCGTAGATCAACCAGAGTGAGATCCGCACCAGAGTGGTACGGTAATCCAGTTCTGGAAGTCATGCTACTAGATCATGATGAACCTACGAACTATGAAGAAGCGATGGTGAGCCCAGATTCCGCAAAGTGGCTTGAAGCCATGAAATCTGAGATGGGATCCATGTATGAAAACAAAGTATGGACTTTGGTTGACTTGCCCGATGATCGACAAGCAATTGAGAATAAATGGATCTTCAAGAAAAAGACTGACGCTGATGGTAATGTTACTGTCTATAAAGCTCGACTTGTCGCAAAAGGTTTTCGACAAGTTCAAGGGGTTGACTACGATGAGACCTTCTCACCCGTAGCGATGCTTAAGTCTGTCAGAATCATGTTAGCAATTGCCGCATTTTATGATTATGAAATTTGGCAGATGGATGTCAAAACTGCATTCCTGAATGGATTTCTGGAAGAAGAGTTGTATATGATGCAACCGGAAGGTTTTGTCGATCCAAAGGGAGCTAACAAAGTGTGCAAGCTCCAGCGATCCATTTATGGACTGGTGCAAGCCTCTCGGAGTTGGAATAAATGCTTTGATAGTGTGATCAAAGCATTTGGTTTTATACAGACTTTCGGTGAAGCCTGTATTTACAAGAAAGTGAGTGGGAGCTCTGTAGCATTTCTGATATTATATGTGGATGACATATTGCTGATTGGAAATGATATAGAATTTCTGGATAGCATAAAGGGATACTTGAATAAGAGTTTTTCAATGAAAGACCTCGGTGAAGCTGCTTACATATTAGGCATAAAGATCTATAGAGATAGATCAAGACGCTTAATTGGACTTTCACAAAGCACATACCTTGACAAGATTTTGAAGAAGTTCAAAATGGATCAAGCAAAGAAAGGGTTCTTGCCTGTGTTACAAGGTGTGAAGTTGAGTCAGACTCAATGCCCGACCACTGCAGAAGATAGAGAGAAAATGAAAGATGTTCCCTATGCTTCAGCCATAGGCTCTATCATGTATGCAATGCTGTGTACCAGACTTGATGTGTGCCTTGCTATAAGTTTAGCAGGGAGGTACCAAAGTAATCCAGGAGTGGATCACTGGACAGCGGTCAAGAACATCCTGAAATACCTGAAAAGGACTAAGGATATGTTTCTCGTATATGGAGGTGACAAAGAGCTCACCGTAATAGGTTACGTTGATGCAAGCTTTGACACTGATCCGGACGATTCTAAATCACAAACTGGATACGTGTTTACATTAAACGTTGGAGCTGTCAATTGGTGCAGTTCTAAACAAAGCGTCACAGCGGGATCTACATGTGAAGCGGAATACATAGCTGCTTCGGAAGCAGCAAACGAAGGAGTCTGGATGAAGGAGTTCATATCCGATCTAGGTGTCATACCTAGTGCATCGGGTCCAATGAAAATCTTCTGTGAAAATACTGGTGCAATTGCCTTAGCAAAGGAATCCAGATTTCACAAGAGGACCAAGCACATCAAGAGACGCTTCAATCCCATCCGGGATCTAGTCCAGGTGGGAGACATAGAGATTTTCAAGATACATACGGATCTGAATGTTGCAGACCCGTTGACTAAGCCTCTTCCACGAGCAAAACATGATCAGCACCAAGGCTCCATGGGTGTTAGAATCATTACTGTGTAATCTAGATTATTGACTCTAGTGCAAGTGGGAGACTGAAGGAAATATGCCCTTGAGGCAATAATAAAGTTATTATTTATTTCCTTATATCATGATAAATGTTTATTATTCATGCTAGAATTGTATTAACCGGAAACATAATACATGTGTGAATACATAGACAAACTTAGTGTCACTAGTATGCCTCAACTTGACTAGCTCGTTAATCAAAGATGGTTATGTTTTCTAACCATGAACAAGGTATTGTTATTTGATTAACGAGGCCACATCATTGGTTGAATGATCTGATTGACATGACCCATTCCATTAGCTTAGCACCCGATCGTTTAGTATGTTGCTATTGCTTTCTTCATGACTTATACATGTTCCTATGACTATGAGATTATGCAACTCCAGTTTGCCGGAGGAACACTTTGGGTGCTACCAAACGTCACAACGTAACTGGGTGATTATAAAGGAGCATTACAGGTGTCTCCAAAGGTAGATGTTGGGTTGGCGTATTTTGAGATTAGGATTTGTCACTCCGATTGTCGGAGAGGTATCTCTGGGCCCTCTCGGTAATGCACATCACATAAGCCTTGCAAGCATTGCAACTAATGAGTTAGTTGCGGGATGATGTATTACAGAACGAGTAAAGAGACTTGCCGGTAACGAGATTGAACTAGGTATTGGATACCGACGATCGAATCTCGGGCAAGTAACATACCGATGACAAAGGGAACAACGTATGTTGTTATGCGGTCTGACCGATAAAGATCTTTGTATAATATGTAGGAGCCAATATGGGCATCCAGGTCCCGCTATTGGTTATTGACCGGAGATGTGTCTCAGTCATGTCTACATTGTTCTCGAACCGTAGGGTCCGCACGCTTAACGTTACGATGACAGTTATTATGAGTTTATGCATTTTGATGTACCGAAGTTAGTTCGGAGTCCTGGATGTGATCACGGACATGACGAGGAGTCTCAAAATGGTCGAGACATAAAGATTGATATATTGGATGACTATATTCGGACACCGGAAGGGTTCCGGAGGAGTATCGGATAAAACCGGAGCACCGGGGGGTTACCGGAACCCCCCGGGGGGTTACCGGAACCCCCCGGGGGGTTAATGGGCCTTATGGGCCTAAAGTGGAGAAGTGGGAGGGGCTGCCAGGGCAGGCCGCACGCCCCCTCTCCCCCTGGTCCAAATTGGACTAGGAGGGAGGGGCGGCGCCCCCCTCTTTCCCTCTCTTCTCCACCAATCCTATTTGGACTAGGAAAAGGGGGGGAGTCCTACTCCCGGTAGGAGTAGGACTCCTCCTGCGCCACCATAGGGCCGGCCGAACCCCTCCCCCTTGGATCCTTTATATACGGGGGCAGGGGGGCACCTCTAGACACACAAGTTGATCTTTGAGATCGTTCCTTAGCCGTGTGCGGTGCCCCCTGCCACCATATTCCACCTCGATCATATCGTTGTAGTGCTTAGGCGAAGCCCTGCGTCGGTGGAACATCAAGATCGTCACCACGCCGTCGTGCTGACGGAACTCCTCCTCGAAGCTTTGCTGGATCGGAGCCCGGGGATCGTCATCGAGCTGTACGTGTGCTAAGAACTCGGAGATGCCGGAGTAACGGTGCTTAGATCGGTCGGATCGGGAAGAAGACGTACGACTACTTCCTCTACGTTGTGCCAACGCTTCCGTTGCGATCTACAAGGGTACGTAGATCAGACTCTCCCCCTCGTTGCTATGCATCACCATGATCTTGCGTGTGTGTAGGAAATTTTTTGAAATTACTACGTTCCCCAACAACCCTCTCCGTGGCTGAGGAAAACCTGTGGCGGCGTCCCAGATCGCGGCCCTTGCCATGCCTAGATGGGTTTCGGCGGGCCGGCAGATCTGGAGGTCAGCTACAGGAGGGTGTGGTGGGCCTAGCGACGCCGACCTTGGCATCATGGTGGTGCCGTGGCCGGTCCGGCAGCGGCGGTCTGGATTCTTCGTCCACTCCCCGTCAGAGATGGCTGCGGCCCGTGCATAAGATGTTTGATGGAGGACCTTCGAATGGATCTAGGTGAAAACCTGCTTTTGGCTAGAGGTCAAAGCCGGCGGTGGTGGCGCTATTTGCGGCGTTCCTTTCTTGAAAGCATCACCAAGGAGAAGTTCAAGGCCACCATCTGCTACCTCCGGGGGAAAGCCTAAATCTCTAGATCAGACGATGGCGGTGCTCTTGTGTCATTTCCCTCTTGGGGGCGTCATTCTTGGAGGTGTACAGGGGTTCGAGGGACCAGTGGACGGATTCTTCGGTGGAGCGGTGCGTCATCTCACTCATTGATGACGGCGGATCTTGGCGGCATTGGCGCTGTGGTGACTCGGCGTCCGATGCGCGGAGATGGAATTGCGCAGGAGGGTGTCGTGGTCTGACGTCGTGGTGGCGTCGATGGCAACTAGACCGTGCAAGGTAGATGTAACAGTACAACTCTGAAGATGGATTAGTGGCAGGTGGCTGCGGCGGCCTTATACCCGGCAGACGTCCTGGTTGAGGAGTGCGCCGGACCGATGGGTGCCCCATACCCGGCAGATGTCTTGTGTGAACAATTAATAAAGTGGCTGCATGCATCATCCAGATGCAAAGGCCAAGGGTTTTCCTTCTTTTCGAAAAAAATTTAGCAACCAGATACCAGGAAACCAAGATCAAACAGAGTATAGTTTTTTTTTCACCTATATCCAGGTTTTCTGTTTGGCAAACTAAGCATGTATAGCGGAATTGTGAGTTGATGCTCATAATCACAAATATAATGTACATGTCGAATCACATGACTACTTGCTGCAAGTGTGGGAGCTACGGTGCACGGCAAGAGTCCTTGGCGGCTCCACGGGGTAGCCTCCGGCGATCGGATCCTCCAGACCCCCGAACAATGACAGCATCTACTCCACATCTGTGTCAGTGCCCGGAGCTGCGTATCGATGGAATTCCAGTCCCGGTCCCAATCGGCATCCATGTGTAGCATCCTCTGCGCGTTCTCCTTCTTCTGTATGGCGCGACATATGGAGACCATCTCCGTGTACGACCGCTCCAGCTCGTCGTTGAGCGCGGACACCTCCGAGATATCCTGGTTTACTCCCACGCCTTGGGGCGCCTGCACTGCAAGTCCTCCTTGCCGAGTTCCTCGGCGGCTGCAGCTGGAGCCTTGTAGGAAGCACCCAACCGTGCCTCCCGTCGCCATGACCGCCTCCCCTCCCCCTGCACAACAGAGCCAAGATGAGAACTTGTTTAAAGAACAGAGCCAAGATTAGCAACGTGGTCAAGGCAGCCCAGCAGAGGTAAGAGGAGATGAACAGGCCAAGATGGCGAAACAAACGTACCTGCGGAGTCTGCCACGGCGCCGCATGAGCGAGGTGTCACACGACACGAGTGCCGCCACTAACTGGCGGTGCGCGAAGGCCGTCGAGGTGGGAGCCAATGAAGCCGTGGGAGAGGACGACACTGAATCGCATTTCTGCTGCATGACTATGTCACCACCACCCAAGTCGAAATCTATCATAAATTTCGGAGTCGACAGATTCTAAACCCATTACTTCAGCTTTCTTCTAATATATCATCTAAATTATGTTGATTACTTCTTTCAACTGTGTAGTACTACTCATCTCATCATAAGTGCAAACATGATATCTTCCTTGAAAGTGTAACACATTGATGCTTTTATAATAAGAGAAATGTCATGATAATTATGCATACATGCACACATTGACATGCAACCGTTAAACCACACCATATTGATGAAGCTAACTAGCGGCAGCTAGATCATGCCATACTTATGAAGTTATCAGTATGTATATCCCCCTCCAGTTCATTACCTCCACATACTAATTAGCGACAGCTAGATCACATCATACTAATTAGTCTTAGAGATAAGCCTCCACATCAAGTCCTGCTCACATTTTACTCCGTCCATCTCGATTTATAAGTGTCCCGTGTATTTAGTGATTTGAGTATAATATAGATCACACAAAGTGTGCCATTAGATTCATATCTGAAAAGTAATACAAATGGTATAGTTATTGATCTAACAGTTAAAATGAATTTTAATTTTTCTAAAACAAATCCGGGGAAATGAAATATCGAGCTAGCTAAAGCTAACTAAATGGGACTTGCGGGCGCCTTTATTTGCCATTTATATCTCTAGAAAGAGCCTCCCTTTTTTTCTGGTGAAATATATATATGGGTACTTTACAAAGAGCTTTTTTTTTACTGGCTACTGGCTAACCTTGACCATGTGCAAATTTAGGCATGTGGGTTGTATACATGCCCCTGGGCAGGTCACGCTACTGTAGTGTATCTTTAGCAAGTTCATGTGTCCCTTGTTACGTAGCTCTTCTCTTGGATTAAGTTTGCTCTGTCATCAAGTAATTCTTGGTTTACGTAGCTGCTCTGCAATATGTTGGTTACTTGATCATTTTCTTTGTTTACTTGAGAGTCCAATACTTACTGGTTTTGAATTTCCTCGTCCAATCTCGAGAACTAGAAAAAAAATCCACAAATGCAGTGATCTCTCTCTCTCTCTCTCTCTCTCTCTCTCTCTCTCTCTCTCTCTCTCTCTCCGTGAATAAATTTGTGTCAACGAATACTTTCTGTGGCAACAAAAATTTTATTCGTTACAAATTTTAGTAACGAACACTTAACTTGAGGAGATCTTGATTCTTGGATAATTCATCATGAACTTACTGATAATACATGTTGGCTTGTTGCATGTATTATATCTTTAGCCCACATTGACATTTATTTCAGCATGCTTATGAAATGAAATTACGGAGAGATCAGGAGGGGCGCTACATTTGTCCAACACACACAAAAGAAATCATGTCACCCATCTTTCTTGCATAGTGCCTATTTTAAGTTGTTTGGGCATATCTAATCAAATCCTCAAAATATCATCTCAAATTTTTACTCCTCAAATATGAGAAGTTAAAAATATGTGAAGCTAGATGAACTCTTAAATTAACTCGTAAAATCCAAATCGTACACAAATATCTCATTTGAAACTTGATCAAGACCACATAGTACAACAGTCGTTGTTGGAGAGGAGCAACTTGTGGGCGTTCATGCTGAACAAGCCTGTGGCCTCCACGCCACGTAGTGAATTCCGGGCAGACCAACGCGGCCACACTCCGTGCTCTCGACGGGGTAGCCTCTGGCGCCTCGGATCCTATTCCGCAGCCTCATCACCTTCTCGGACTGATATTCTTCGAAACCTGTGAGCAGCTGCTCGACTCAGCTGTCTAGCGTCGACAGCTGCTCGTCGATGGACGTCCAGTCCTGATCACCAGCGGCATCCTTGTGTAGTCACAAGCCTCTGGATGGCCGAAAGTACCTTTCTATACCCAGGAGCAAATGCTACTAGTGTGAACAGTACAACAGAAAAATATTCAAAATATTCAAAAAATTCTGAAATTATTATGTGACATACTTTTACAAATGTTTGTTGTTCATGCAAAATTTCATCGCGAAATCACATTAGTGGAAGGCAGGCAAAAAAAATTCAAAGCTCCAAAATGCTTTTGTACATAACATTTTCAGAGCATCGATTTTGTGTTTTCACCAATGTGATTTTACGATGAAATTTTGCATGCACAACAAACATTTGTGAAAGTATGCCATAAAAAAATTCAGAATTTTTTAATTTTTTTGATTTTACTGTTCACACCAGGAACATTTGCTCCTCGGTGTAGAAACTCCATGTCCCTGGATGGCGCAAGAGTGTGAGGCCATCTCGGAATAGGCCACCTCCAGCTGGTCGTGGAGCACGGAGACCTCTGAAGTGTCCTGGTTCACGCCCACTACTTCGGGCACCTGTACCGCCAACCCCTCCTCGCCGACTTCGTCGGTGGCTGCCGCTGGAGCCTTGTAGGAAGCACGCGAGTGTGCCTCCGGTTGCCGAGATGGCCTCCCCTCCTCCTGCACGACGGAGCCAAGATGAAAACTTGTTAAAAAAACAGAGCCAAGATGCGCAACGTGGAAGACAGCACAAGAGAGCCAAGATGAGCAGGCCACAAAGGTGAAAAAACATACCTGTGGAGTCTTCGCCCGGAGCCGCATGAGTGAGGTGATGCACGACACGAGTGTTGCCACTAACCAGCTGTGCGCGACGGCCGTCGAGGAGAGAGCCAGTGAAGTCGTGAGAGAAGATGACCCTAAATTGCATGTCTGATGTATGACTACGTCGGCACCACCCAGCTTCAAATTTATCATAAATTTCGGAGTCGGCAGGTTCTAAACTCATTCCTTCAGTATTCTTCTAATTTCTCATCTAATAATATTGGATGATTCTTCCAACTGTCTTGTACTTCTCATCCCATAGCAAGTGCGGACATGATATCCTCCTTCGAAGTGTAACACAATGATGCTTTTATAATATGGTCCATAGATGCGTCCTTGCCCTCTGAGCTATTGTTTGGTTGTTTGGGTTCACAGATGTTTCACATGTGACAACATTTTTGTGTTGAATGTTTAACCATATTTTTCATTTTAGAAGTATCATCTCCATAGAATGAGATGTCATGGGAACTATGCATGCATGTACACATTGACAGGAAGCATTTTAGATAACCCCATATTGATGAACCAGTCCTATATATGGAAAAAATATATAGGTCCCCAGTTCACTATCACCGTTAATTGGTCCACTTCTCCTTCGGTACACCCCCCATCGACGACAGTGATCTGTCCATACCCATTTATAACAAAGGGTATGATAATGATTTTAATAAAAAATCCCGCCCTCGCGACCTCGGCGGTACACGCCGTGTGTACGTACCATACATACACCCACTCGGTCGCACCGTACATACATGGCCTGGCATGTCGGCGACCGTAGGGGTCAGCCGGTTAAGCACTTCGTCCGACATGGTGTGTAGGCGACTTGCCGATGGTGACTCTGAGGCCCATCAATGGGGGCGTTAAACCACAACCGGCGCCCACCTACCAGAAGCCACCAACCTCCTCTCCTCGCAGTATATGGCGCCCCACCCCTCTTTGCTACACCCACACAACATCAGTCGATGCCGCCCACCTTCGCTAAAACCCTAGCTTTCTACTGCCACCTCCACGCCGAAACCCTAGCCCTCCATGGCGATGGCGTGCCCCAAACTCACCACGGAGGAGGCGGAGGAGCTAGTGCCTCCCCCCCCCTCCCAAGACGACTCCTACGCCATGAGGCACACCAACGACATGTTTCGGGCGTGCTTGTCACCGGAGGTGCAGGGCGATCCATGGCCAATGATCCTCCCGAATACTACCATGCCACCATGGTAGTTATACGAGGGTCCGCGCTCGCCGGTGCAGCACAACAACCACCGGCGGCACAATTTGGGGCGGGCTTACCTTCCATCAAGTGATGGCCATGTACCGCGTGCAGGCAGCCGCCGGTGTCATTCAGTAGTTGCCTACAGGTGGTGGTGGCGCTGCGTTTCTGAAGGAAATATGCTCTAGATGCAATAATAAAGTTGTTATTTATATTTCCTTATATCATGATAAATGTTTATTATTCATGCTAGAATTTTATTAACCGGAAACTTAGTACATGTGCGAATACATAGGCAAACAGAGTGTCCCTAGTATGCATCTAATTGACTAGCTCGTTAATCAAAGATGGTTAAGTTTCCTAGCCATGGACATGTGTTGTCATTTGATGAACGAGATCACATCATTAGAGAATGATGTGATGGACAAGACCATCCATTAGCTTAGCATAATGATCATTCAGTTTTATTGCTACTGCTTTCTTCATGACTTATACATGTTCCTCTGACTATGAGATTATACAACTCCCGAATACCGGAGGAACACCTTGTGTGCTATCAAACATCACAACATAATTGGGTAATTATAAAGATGCTCTACAAGTATCTCCAATGGTGTTTGTTGAGTTGGCATAGATCAAGATTAGGATTTGACACTCCGTCTATCGAAGAGGTATCTCTGGGCCCTATCGGTAATGCACATCACTATAAGCCTTGCAAGCAATGTGACTAATGAGTTCGTTGTGGGATGATGCATTACGAAATGAGTCAAGAGACTTGCGGTTAATGAGATTGAACTAGGTATTGAGATACCGACGATCGAATCTCGGGCAAGTAACATACCGATGACAAAGGGAACAACGTATGTTGTTATGCGGTTTGATCGATTAAGATCTTCGTAGAATATGTAGGAACCAATATGAGCATCCAGGTTCTGCTATTGGTTATTGACCGGAGATGAGTCTCGGTCATATGTACATAGTTCTCGAACCCGTAGGGTCCGCACACTTAACGTTCTGTGACGATTTGTATTATGAGTTATGTGATTTGAGGACCGAAGTTTGTTCGGAGTCCCGGATGAGATCGGGGACATGACGAGGACTCTCGAAATGGTCGATACGTAAAGATCAATATATTGGAAGGCTATATTCGGACATCGTAAAGGTTCCGAGTGATTCGGGTATTTTTTGGAGTACCGGAGAGTTACGAGAATTCGTATTGGGCCTTAATGGGCCATACGGGAAAGGAGAGAAAGGCCTCAAGGGTGGCCGCGCCCCTTCCCTTGGACTGGTGCGAATTGGACTAGGGAAAGAGGGCGCCCCCTTCCTTCCTTCTCCTTCTCCCTTCCCTCTTTCCTATTCCATGTGGGAGGTGGAATCCTACTAGGACTAGGGAGTCCTAGTAGGACTCCACACTTTGGGCGCGCCCTATGAGGGCCGGCCTCCTCCTCCCTCCATCCTTTATATATGTGGCCAGGGGCACCCCATAGACACAAGTTGATCATTGATCCCTTAGCCGTGTGCGGTGCCCCCTCCACCATAATCCACCTCGGTCATATCGTAGCGGTTCTTAGGGGAAGCCCTGTTCTGATAACATCATCATCACCGTCATCACGCCATCGTGCTGACGAAGCCCTCCCTCGACACTCAGCTGGATCGAGAGTTTGTGGGACGTCACCGAGCTGAACGTGTGCAGATCGCGGAGGTGCCGTACTTTCGGCACTAGGATCGGTCGGATCGTGAAGACGTACGACTACATCAACTGCGTTGTCATAACGCTTCTGCTTATGGTCTATGAGGGTACGTGGACAACACTCTCCCCTCTTGTTGCTATGCATCACCATTATCTTGCGTGTGCGTAAGAATTTTTTTGAAATTACTACGTTACCCAACAGTGACATCCGAGCCAGGTTTATGCGTAGATGTTATATGCACGAGTAGAACACAAAGGAGTTATGGGCGTGACTATATACATATTGCTTGCCGTCACTAGTTTATTCTTGATTCAGCGGTATTGTTGGATGAAGCGATCCAGACCGACATTACGCGTATGCTTATGCGAGACTGGTTCTACCGACGTGCTTCGCACACATGTGGCTAGTGGGTGTCTGTTTCTCCAGCTTTATTTAAATCGTATTCAATGAACATGGTTCTTTCTGAAGATCAAAAAGCAATCAGTATACCGCGTTGTGGTTTTTGATGCGTAGGTAAGAACGGTTCTTGCTCAGCTCGTAGCAGCCACGTAAAACTTGCAACAACAAAGTAGAGGACGTCTAACTTGTTTTTGCAGGGCATGTTGTGATGTGATATGGTCAAAACATGATGCTAAATTTTATTGTATGAGATGATCACATTTTGTAACACAGTTATCGGCAACTGGCAGGAGCCATATGGTTGTCGCTTTATTGTATGAAAGGCAATCGCCATGTAATTGCTTTACTTTATCACTAAGCGGTAGCGATATTCGTAGAAGCAATAGTTGGCGAGACGACAACCATGCTTCGATGGAGATCAAGGTGTCAAGCCGGTGACGATGGTGATCATGACGGTGCTTTGGAGATGGAGATCGAAGGCACAAGATGATGATGGCCATATCATATCACTTATATTGATTGCATGTTTATGTTTATCCTTTATGCATCTTATTTTGCTTAGTTCGACGGTAGCATTATAAGATGATCTCTCACTAAATTTCAAGGTATAAGTGTTCTCTCTGAGTATGCATCATTGCTACAGT
This sequence comes from Triticum urartu, assembly GCF_003073215.2. Lineage (NCBI taxonomy): Eukaryota > Viridiplantae > Streptophyta > Magnoliopsida > Poales > Poaceae > Triticum > Triticum urartu. Next base: position 51,407,913 of record NC_053022.1, read on the forward strand.
TCGTTGTGCCGAGACACCATGTGATGATCGGGTGTGGTAAGCTCTACGTTCACATACAACAGGTGCAAGCCAGTTTTGCACACGCAGAATACTCAGGTTAAACTTCACGAGCCTAGCATATGCAGATATGGCCTCGGAACACTGGAGACCGAAAGGTCGAGCATGAATCATATAGAAGATATGATCAACATAGAGATGTTCACCATTGAAAACTACCCCATCTCACGTGATGATCGGACATGGTTTAGTTGATATGGATCACGTGATCACTTAGATGATTAGAGGGATGTCTATCTAAGTGAGAGTTCTTAAGTAATATGATTAATTGAATTTTAATTTATCATGAAGTTAGTCCTGGTAGTATTTGCATAACTATGTTGTAGATCAATAGCTCGCGATGTAGCTCCCCGTTTATTTTTTATATGTTCCTAGAGAAAAACTATGTTGAAAGATGATAGTAGCAATGATGCGGACTGGGTCTCTGATCCGAGGATTATCCTCATTGCTGCACAGAAGAATTATGTCCTTGATGCACCGCTACGTGACGGACCTATTGCAGGAGCAGATGCAAACGTTATGAATGTTTGGCAAGATCGGTATGATAACTACTTGATAGTTTAGTGCACCATGCTTTACGACATAGAACCGGGACTTCAAAAACATTTTGAATGCCACGGAGCATATAAGATGTTCTTAGAGCTGAAATTGGTATTTCAGACTCATGCCCGAGTCGAGAGGTATAAGACATCTGACAAGTACTTCGCCTACAAGATGGAGGAGAATAGCTCAACCAGTGAGCATGTACTCAGATTGTCTGAGTACTACAATCACTTGAATCAATTGAGAGTTAATATTCCAGATAAAATAGTGATTGACAGAGTTCTCTAGTCACTATCACCAAGTTACTGGAACTTCGTGAAGAACTATAATATGCAAGGGATGACGAAAACGATTCCGGAGCTCTTCGTGATACTGAAATCGACGAAGGTAGAAATCAATAAAAAACATTAAATATTGATGGTTGACAAGACCACTAGTTTCAAGTAAAAGGGCAAGGGAAAGAAAGGGAACTTCAAGAAGAATGGCAAGCACATTGCCACTCCCATTAAGAAGCCCAAAGTTAGACCCAAGCCTGGAACTGAGTGCTTCTACTGCAATGGAAATGGAAAAGTGAACAAAAGTATATTTGATATACATGTTATTGATGTGTAGTTTACTAGTGTTTATAGCAATCCCCCAGTATTTGACACTGTTTAAGAAATCGGCCGATTCGCCGATTAATCGGCCGATTAATCGCCACTCGGGGTGTGGCTGCTAAGATAAGGCCATATCATCGACATTAATCTGTTGGGCCGATTTATCGGCTTGGCAACCGATTTATCGCGAATATTCCGATTAATCGGTATGGGCCCCTCTGTACAGAAACCTCAAAATGGGCCTCCCTTCCCCCGCAAACCACAAAACATTGCCACTCGATAGGGTATCCTGTCCACACCGCCGCCATGTTCCCCATCCACACTGCCGCCTCCACCTTCCTGATCCAAACTGCCGCCGCCACCCTGCTTGGCTTCGGCGGCCGGAGCTAGCACTGCTGTTGCTGCTCGTCCTCTAGATCTCCTCCTCTTGCCCAACACCCCAGTCACCTGCGCCCTCTCCATCTTCCCGCAGCTAGCAGGCAGCAGCAGGAGAGCGTCGCCAGGATCCCGATGCCCGGCTGCCGGGGCATGTCACCGCCGCCGCCACTTCCGCCGTTCCTCCAGGAGCCCGACGTCCGACGCCCTATGGTCAGGGTGTCTCGCGGAATCCATCACGCACTCCCTTCCTACAGGAGCACGCCCAACGGCCGGAGCATCCCGCGGCCGCCACCACGTCCGCCCTTCCTCCAGGAGAGCAGAGCACCGCGACCCCTTCCTCGACTCCTGTCCCTCCAGGAGCATCTCGCCGCCACCACCACTTCCTGCAACAGCACACTGCACATGGAACCATCTCTACCACTCCCTCCTCCGGAAGCAAGGAGGACAACTCTTCTCCTTCCAGTGTAATGCAAATTGCAAGACTGGACTCTCTCATGCAGCACATTAGCAGGCCATTTTTTCTTTCTTTTTACTGTTTTTTAGTTTTGTTTGTGCACGATAAATTTAGATGCTGATGTGTAGATGTGTAGATTGCTAGATGCTAATGTAGATCAGTAGAATAGATGATGCTGTACTTACCCTTTGATTTAAGTCTAAATGTCTAATACATGTTGTTGCTGCCCATTGATTTAAGTCGCTATAGATGAATAGATGCTGCAATTCTTTGATAATTTGGTATTGTAGATTTGTAGAGCTTGTTGTGTAGTGCTGCTAATAAAGTAATAAATGTTGCTACCCTTGTGATGTTTGTAGATGTCTGCTTCTGGTACTTCAGAGGTTGCAAGTTCCAAACGTAAGAGAAACTCAGATGACATGGCTTGGGAATTTGCTGTGCTGATTGATCCAGATGATCTGCAAAGAGTCAAGTGCATTCTTTGTGGAAAATAGATTTCAAGAGGGGTGAATAGAATGAAGCAACACATAGCTGGAATTAAAGGGACAGTAACAAGTTGTTTGCAAGCCACACCAGATCAGAAAGCTCGATGTAAGGCTGCACATGGGGCAACAAAGAAGAGAAAGAAGGAAAAGCAAAAACAAGAGGAATAAGTAAGAGCTTTGGTGACCAAAGAGGCCAATGAAAATGAGGATGATCAAGAAGAGCTCAATGAAGTCGACAAAGGTGATCCGAAGAAGGGGCCTATGGATCAATATCTTGCTCCAATCGACCCTTCGATCCCGTTGAACATTATGAAATTTCAGCGGAATATTAATGATAGTGTTGATAAGGAGAGAAGCTACCGAGTAGGGCAATATTTGGCTAGATGGCTGTACAAGAAGAATGTACCCTTTAATGCTATAAATGATGATGACTTCAAACAGTTTTGTGAGGCTCTTGGTCGTTATGGTCCTAATTGGGAGCAACCTTCACAATATATGATTCGAGAGAAGATGTTGTTGCAAGAGGTGGAAAGGACTAGGGATTTGTTGAAGCCACATGATGTTGAGAGGGCGGATACCGGGTGCTCTATCATGACCGATGCTTGGACAGATAAGAAAAGGAGAAGCATCATGAACTTGTGTGTGCATTGCAAGTTGGGGATAACCTTTCTTGGATCAAAGGAGGCATCGGCCTTTGCACACACAAGTCTATACATCTTCAATTATGTGGATGAGCACATTGAGAAAATTGGTACTAATCTGAACTTTTTAATTTGCTCTCATTCATTGTTTTTCAAATTTTCATCATGTGCTTGTGTGCTGGTTGTTATGTTTTGATTATTGTGTTTTTCAATGATGTTTTTTAGGGGCTGAAAATGTTGTGCAAATAGTCACGGATAATGCATCAAACAACATGGGAGCAAAGGAGATGTTGAAAAGTAAAAAGGCCCAAGATATTTTGGACCTCATGTGCAACTCACACAATCAACTTGATGGTAGAAGCAATTGGGAAGTTGAAACAGTTTGCTCCTGCAATAACCAAAGCCAAGGAGATGACATGTTTCCTTTATCCACATCATGCGACCTTGGCATTGATGAGGCATCATACAAAAAAGAGAGACACTGTTAGGCCTGGAGTAACTAGATTTGCTTCGGCATTTCTCACCTTGCAAAGTCTTGCTGCTAAGAGGAAGCAACTAACGGATATGTGTTGTAGTCCCACTTGGGAAGATTGCAAACACACAAGAACAAAGAAAGGGAAGGTGGCTCATGCCACAATAATGAGTAGGGAATTTTGGAAAAAATGTGTCTCTTTGCATCAAGGTATGGTTAGATGAACCACTAATTCTGTCTTGTTTCATCGTGTCTCATCATGCCACAATAGTTAGATACTAATGTTGTGCTTTTCTATGTTTTATGTTGGAATGCAAGGTTTTCGAGCCTTTGGTGAAGTTACTTCGGTTGGCTGATAGTGATGGGCAGTCCATGGCCTCTATGTATGGACAAATAATAGAAACACAGAAGGCAATAATGCTTGCGGTTGAAAGTTCGGAGAAGGATTACAAGGTGATCAGAACAGCCATGGAGAGCAAGATGAATGGGAGGCTAGATACCATATTGCACATGGCAGCATATGCCTTGAATCCTTATTATAGCTATACTACCACAAGCATCTTTACTGATGTAGAAGTCATGTCCTGGTTGATGGAGGCTATTGAACAATTTTATCATGGTGATGATGACAAGCGGGATAAAGCGCTTATCACAGACTTTCCCAAGTTTAAGAAGGAAGGCATGTTTGGGAAGGTGGCTGCCACAAGAGCCATTACCAATCAAAATTACAATGCCGGTAAGCTTGTTCTCAGTGATAATTTTGCCATATTGCATCTCTGGAAGTTTTGGACTGGTGCATTGTAGTTTTAATTTTCTATGAATGTAGGGGAGTGGTGGGCAACATATGGACTACAAACTCCTACCTTGATGCACATGGCTTTGAGGATACTCAACTTGACCACAAGTTCATCCGGATGTGAAAGAAATTTGAGTGTTTTTGAAAAAGTAATTCTCAACTTGCAAATACTCAAATCTGATCCTTCTTTGTTTTTGACAAGATGTGAATCTCTAAGCTTCACTTTGCAATTTGTAGGTAGATGCAAAGAGGAGAAATAAACTAGATGTGCGTTGTAGGGACGATCTAGTTTATATTCAATTCAATGGAAGAATGCTAGACAAGCGAAAGAAGTACTCATCATCTTGTGATGTCCTCCTTGGTGAAGATGCTTCCACAGCCCAAGATTGGATATGTGAAGATGCTTACATTGATGATGAGATGGGGGAAACCGAAGATGACAATGCAATGGAGCCTCGTAGAAGTCAAAGGGTGAGAGAACTACATGAAGTGGAAGAGTTCGTTTCCGATGATGAAGATGACGTTGTGCCTATCAATGAGGATGAGATAGAGTTCGAGTCTGATGATGATGTAGTTGGGAATGGGATAGAAGAAACCAGTGACAATGGTGAGGAAGACCGTATGCAACCTTGAATCCTATGCCAATGAAAATGTCTTATGCTTGCTAGCAGCCTAGTACTTTATTTTGGAATTTTGGTTGTGAGTTGTGAGAATCAGAGAGCAAAGGAAGGACTATGTGCTAATTGGCGTTTGGCTATGTGCTACTTCTAGCAAAAGCAAAGTAGCAAGAAACTATGTTATTTATGTTTTCTGATGACCTTGTTAAACTTGTTTGAACTTTGAACTATTCTGGACCTTCTTCTGTATTTGCTTGCAAAGCAGCAAGACTATTATATGCACTGCCGTAGTGTACTGTTTTCAACTATTAAGTGTATCTACCATGTAATATTTATTATATATGCACTCTTTGAGACATGCAAAAATAGTACATGTGCTGATGAAGTGTTGTCCTACTTACTATCACATGCACTGCCGTAGTATGAATTGCTGCCCTATTTGAATTTTGGAACATGCAAAAAAGGGCATGTGCTATTATTATATATTGATGTAGTGTTCTGTAGTATTGTCATATTTAAAGGCATGCTGTTTTACTGAAGATTGTATCTATTTTTATCTTATCAGTGCTTGAAACCTATGATAACTAAAAAAACTGACCGATTAATAGTCCACCGATAAAATCGATTAATCGTCCGATTTCCCGATTAATCTCTTATCTCCAGCCGACCGAGACGATAACGGTAAGCGATTTCCCAAATAGTTGTATTTGATACTGGTTCAGTTGCTAAGAGTAGTAACTCAAAATGGGAGTTGCAAAATAAACAGAGACTAGTTAAGGGCGAGGTGATGAAGAGAGTTGGAAGTGATTCCAAGGTTGATATGATCACCATCGCACACTCCCTTTACCTTCAGGATTAGTGTTGAACCTAAAATAAATGTTATTTGATGTTTGCGTTGAGCATAAATATGATTGGATCATGTTTATTGCAATACGGTTATTCATTTAAGTCAAAGAATAATTGTTGTTCTATTTACATGAATACAACCTTCTATGGTCATACACTCAATATAAATGGTTTATTGAATCTCGATCATAGTAATACACATATTGATAATATTGAAGCCAAAAGATGCAAAGTTAATAATGATAGTGCAACTTATATGTTGCACTGCCGTTTAGGTCATATTGGTGTAAAGTGCATGAAGAAACTCCATGCTGATGGACTTTTGGAATCACTTGATTATGAATCACTTGATGCTTGCGAACCATGCCTCATGGGCAAGATGACTAAGACTCTGTTCTCCGAAACAATAGACCGAGCAACTTACTTATTGGAAATAATATATACTGATGTATGCGATCTGATAAGTATTGATGCTCGCGGCGGGTATCGTTATTTCCTGACCTTCACAGATGATTTGAGAAGATATGGGTATATCTACTTAATGAAATATAACTCTGAAACATTTGAAAAGTTCAAAGAATTTCAGAGTGAAGTGGAAAATCATCGTAACAAGAAAATAAAATTTCTACGATTTGATCACGGAGGTGAATATTTGATTTACAAGTTTGGTCTTCATTGGAAACAATGTGGAATAGTTTCGCACCTCACGCCATCTGGAACACCACAGCATAATGGTCTGTCCAAACGTTGTAATCGTACTTTATTGGATATGGTGCGATCTATGATGTCTCTTACCGATTTATCACTAGCGTTTGGGGTTATGCATTAGAGACACCTGCATTCATGTTAAATAGGGAACCATCTAAATCCGTTGAGATGACACCGTATGAACTATGGTTTGGCAAGAAACCAAAGCTGTCGTTTCTTAAAGTTTGGGGTTGCGATGCTTATGTGAAAAAGTTTCAAACTGATAAGCTCGAACCCAAATTGGAGTAGTGCGTCTTCTTAGGATACCCAAAAGAAACGATTGGGTACACCTTCTATCATAGATCCGAAGGCAAGATATTTTTTTGCTAAGAATGGATCCTTTCTAGATAAGAAGTTTCTCTCGAAAGAAGTGAGTGGGAGGAAAGTAGAACTTGATGAGGTAAATGCACCTTCTCCCAAATTGGAAAGTAGTTCATCATAGAAATCAATTCCAGTGATTCCTACATTAGTTAGTGAGGAAGCTAATGATGATGATCATGAAACTTCAGATCAAGTTACTACGGAACCTCGTAGGTCAACCAGAGTACGGTCCGCACCAGAGTGGTACGGTAATCCTATTCTGGAAGTGATGTTACGAGACCATGACGAACCTACGAATTATGAGGAAGCAATGATGAGCCCAGATTCCGCAAAATGGCTTGAGGCCATGAAATCTGAGATGGGATCCATGTATGAGAACAAAGTATGGACTTTGATTGACTTGCCCGATGATCGGTGAGTCATTGAGAATAAATGGATCTTCAAGAGGAAGACGGACGCTGATAGTAGTTTTACTATCTACAAAGCTCAAATTGTCAACGATGATAGTAGTTTTACTATCTACAATGTTTTCGACAAGTTCAAGGTGTTGACAACGATGAGATTTTCTCACTCGTATCGATGCTTAAAATTCTGTCCGAATCATGTTAGCAGTTGCCGCATGCTACCTCTTGAGCACTGCGTTCGTTTTCCCCGAAGAGGAAGGGATGATGCATCAAAGTAGCGTAAGTATTTCCGTCAGTTTTTGAGAACCAAGCTATCAATCCAGTATGAGGCTACGCGCGAGTCCCTCGTACCTGCACAAAACAAATAAATCCTCGCAACCAACGCGATAAGGGGTTGTCAATCCCTACACGGCCACTTACGAGAGTGAGATCTGATAGATATGATAAGATAATATTTTTGGTATTTTTATGATAAAGATGCAAAGTAAAATAAAAGCAAAGTAAATAACTAAGTATTGGAAGATTAATATGATGAAGATAGACCCGGGGGCCATAGATTTCACCAGTAGCTTCTCTCAAGAGCATAAGTATTTTACGGTGGGTGAACGAATTACTGTTGAGCAATTGACAGAATTGAGCACAATTATGATAATATCTAGGTATGATCATGTATATAGGCATCACGTCCGAGACAAGTAGACTGACTCCTGTCTGCATCTACTACTATTACTCCACTCATCGACCACTATCCAACATGCATCTAGAGTATTAAGTTAATGAAAATAGAGTAACGCCTTAAGCAATATGACATGATGTAGAGGGATAAACTCATGCAATATGATGAAAACCCCATCTTGTTATCCTCGATGACAACAATACAATACGTGCCTTGCTGCCCCTACTGTCACTGGGAAAGGACACCACAAGATTGAACCCAAAGCTAAGGGGGATGTGCTGCAAGGCGATTAAGTTGGGTAACGCCAGGGTTTTCCCAGTCACGACGTTGTAAAACGACGGCCAGTGAATTGTAATACGACTCACTATAGGGCGAATTCAGAGAAGATTCAAATATTATTCATAGATAGACTTGATCATAAACCCACAATTCATCGGTCTCAACAAACACACCGCAAAAAGATGATTACATCGAATAGTTCTCCACAAGAGAGGGGGAGAACATTGTATTGAGATCCAAAAAGAGAGAAGAAGCCAGCTAGCTAATAACGATGGACCCGTAGGTCCGAGGTAAACTACTCACACTTCATCGGAGGGGCTATGGTGATGATGTAGAAGCCCTCCGTGATCGATGCCCCCTCCGGCGGAGCTCCGGAACAGGCCCCAAGATGGGATCGCATAGATACAGAAAGTTGCGGCGGTGGAATTATGGTTTTGGCTCCGTATCTGATTGTTTGGGGGTACGTAGGTATATATAGGAGGAAGGAGTACGTCGGTGGAGCAACAGGGGGCCCACGAGGGTGGAGGGCGCGCCTGGGGGGGGGGGGGGGGGGGGGGGTAGGCGCGCCCCCTACCTCGTAGCCTCCTCTTTTGTGTCTTGACATAGGGTCCAAGTCTCCCGGGTCTTGTTCGTTGAGAAAATCACGTTCCCGAAGGTTTCATTCCATTTGGACTCCGTTTGATATTCCTTTTCTTCGAAACCCTAAAATAGGCAAAAAAACAGCAATTCTGGGCTGGGCCTCCGGTTAATAGGTTAGTCTCAAAAATAATATAAAAGTGGATAATAAAGCCAATAATTTCCAAAACAGTAGATAATATAGCATGGAGCAATCAAAAATTATAGATACGTTGGAGACGTATCAAGCATCCCCAAGCTTAATTCCTACTCGTCCTCGAGTAGGTAATGATAAAAACAGAATTTTTGATGCGGAGTCCTACTTGGCATAATTTTAATCTTCGCGCAATTGTTTCATACTTTTGGTGTCCTCAAACTTTTTCAATCTTCGCGCAATACATGAGCGTGAGCCATGGATATAGCACTATAAGTGGAATAGAATGGTGGTTGTGGGGAAGAAAAAAAGGGAAAAGATAGTCTCACGTCAACTAGGCGTATCAATGGGCTATGGAGATGCCCATCAATAGATATCAATGTGAGTGAGTAGGGATTGCCATGCAACGGATGCACTAGAGCTATAAGTATATGAAAGCTCAACAAAAGAAACTAAGTAGATGTGCATCCAACTTGCTTGCTCATGAAGACCTAGGGCATTTTGAGGAAGCCCATCATTGGAATATACAAGCCAAGTTCTATAATGAAAAATTCCCACTAGTATATGAAAGTGATAACATAGGAGACTCTCTATCATGAATATCATGGTGCTACTTTGAAGCACAAGTGTGGTAAAAGGATAGTAACATTGTCCCTTCTCTCTTTTTCTCTCATTTTTTTTATTTATTTGGGCCTTTTCTCTTTTTTATGGCCTCATTTATTTATTTGTTCTATAACTACATGATCATGCAAGGCAATATGACAATGAGGGAGTGTGTCATAATAAACGGAACGGTGGAAAGTTGCATGGCAATATATCTCAGAATGGCTATGGAAATGCCATAATAGGTAGGTATGGTGGCTGTTTTGAGGAAGGTATATGGTGGGTGTATGATACCGGCGAAAGGTGCACGGTATTAGAGAGGCTACACTACTAGGGAAAACCCTATACACAGAATCTTAGTAGCAGCGCAGCTCAAAAAGGAGCGCTGCTGCTAATTAGCAGTAGCGCGGGTGTGGAAAACCCGCTACTGACAAGTGCTTAGCAGTAGCGCGCTCGGCGTAACCCGCGCTGCTACAAATATCGACCGATAGTGCCCACCCAACTCCATTTAGCAGCAGCGCGCTGCCGCGAGCCGTGCTACTGCTATAGCTGTAGCAGTAGCACGGTTTTTCTGAGGTCGCTGCTGCTAATTTTCAAATCGGGCACACTTTTGGTCCCAATTAGCAGTAGCGCTTGTACCGAAAGTGCGCTGCTGCTACTTTCTTAGCAGCAGCGTGTTTTACGTACCGCGCTACTGCTAATCCGCACCCACCACCTTTTCCCCACCCCTCCTCCCCCCCCCCCCAATCCCCCCTCTCTTCCCCCCCCCCCTCCTCTCTCTCTCTCCATACGTTCTCACATTGATCTCTTGCCCATGCGCCCCTCCTCCTCCATGGCACCGAAAGAGGGCGCCGCCTCGCGCCATCGGCATCTAGGAGCTCGTCGGTCTTCCACCGGCGTCTAGGAGGCCACCGCCTCACGCCACCACGCCGGAGATCTAACCACTGGTGACCAGCCCCGCTACTCCCTCCATCTCCTTCCTCTCTCCCTCGGTTTTCTCTCTCTCTCTCTCTCACTCACTCTCTCCCTCTGGTTTGACTGACAATCCCATGTCCATGCCCGTGCAGGTAGTCGCCATGGACGACCATATCTGGCATGGTCGGGAAGAGGAGCCCCACGCCGCTGCCTTGCTCTTCCATGGAAACAGGCCCTCCTCCAACAGCCACCGCCGGATCTGGTCTGCCGCTGCTCGTTCATGCCTCCGGTGACCCCAACCATCGCTGGATTGAACAACTGCTGCCATTGAAAACACGCACGGGATCGAGATATTTTTTTTGCTTTTGAAAGTAATAGTAGTAGCACGGGGTATAAGACCCGCTACAGATAATTAGCAGTAGCATTGTACTGCAACGCACGCTACAGCTAACCATGTATAGCAGTAGCGCGTGTCAACACACGCTACTGCTACAAGTTAGCTGTGGCACCGTATCAGTAGCGCGAGCGCCCGCGCTACTGATACACCCAAAACCCGCACTACTGCTAGGCTTTTCCCTAGTAGTGCTACAGCAAGTGTGGAAGAGTGAGAAAAGTGTGTATAATCATGGACTCAACATTAGTCATAAAGAACTCATATACTTATTGCAAAAATCTAGTAGTTATCAAAGCAAAGTATTACGCACATGCTCCTAGGGGGATAAATTGGTAGGAAAAGACCATCGCTCGTCCCCGACCGCCACTCATAAGGAAGACAATCAAAAAATAAATCATGCTCCGACTTCATCACATAACGGTTCACCATACGTGCATGATACAGGAATCACAAACTTTAACACAAGTATTTCTCAAATTCACAACTACTCAACTAGCATAACTTTAATATCACCATCTTCATATCTCAAAACAATTATCAAGTATCAAACTTCTCGTAGCATTCAACACACTCATAAGAAAGTTTTTACTATTCTTGAATACCAAGCATATTAGGATTATTTAAGCAAATTACCATGCTATTTAAGACTCTCAAAATAATATAAGTGAAGCATGAGAGATCACTAGTTTCTATAAAACAAATCCACCACCGTGCTCTAAAAGATATAAGTGAAGTACTAGAGCAAAATTACATAACTCAAATGATATAAGTGAAGCACATAGATTATTCTAACAAATTCCAAATCATGTATGGCTCTCTCAAAAGGTGTGTACAGCAAGGATGATTATGGTAAACTAACCAATAAAGACTCAAATCATACAAGACACTCCAAGTAAAACACATATCATGTGGTGAATAAAAATATAGCTCCAAGTAAAGTTACCGATAGAAGTAGACGAAAAGAGGGGATGCCTTCCGGGGCATCCCCAAGCTTTGGCTTTTAGGTGTCCTTAGATTATCTTGGGGGTGCCATGGGCATCCCCAAGCTTAGGCTCTTGTCACTCCTTTTTCCATAATCCATCAAATCTTTACCCAAAACTTGAAAACTTCACAACACAAAACTTAAAGTAGAAAATCTCGTGAGCTCCGTTAGCGAAAGAAAATAAAAGACCACTTCAAGGTACTGTAATGAACTCATTCTTTATTTATATTGGTGTTAAACCTACTGTATTCCAACTTCTCTATGGTTTATAAACTATTTTACTAGCCATAGATTCATCAAAATAAGCAAACAACACACGAAAAACAGAATCTGTCAAAAACAGAACAGTCTGTAGTAATCTGTAGCTAGCGCAAGATCTGGAACCCCAAAAATTCTAAAATAAATTGCTGGCGTGACGAATTTATCTATTAATAATCTTAAAAAATAATTAACTAAATAGAAATTTCCAAATAAAAATGGCAGCAGTTCTCGTGAGCGCTAAAGTTTCTGTTTTTTACAGCAAGATTAACAAGACTTTCCCAAGTCTTCCCAACGGTTCTACATGGCACAAACACTAATTAAACACAAAAAACACAACCAAAACAGAGGCTAGATAAATTATTTATTACTAAACAGGAGAAAAAAGCAAGAAATAAAAATAAAATTGGGTTGCCTCCCAACAAGCGCTATTGTTTAACGCCCCTAGCTAGGCATAAAAAGCAAGGATAGATCTAGGTATTGCCATCTTTGGTAGGCAATCCATAAGTGGCTCTCATAATAGGTTCATAAGGTAATTTAATTTTCTTTCTAGGAAAGTGTTCCATGCCTTTCCTTAATGGAAATTGGAATCTAATATTTCCTTCCTTCATATCAATAATTGCACCAATCATTCTAAGGAAAGGTCTACCAAGAATAATAGGACATGAAGGATTGCAATCTATGTCAAGAACAATAAAATCTAAGGGCACATAATTCCTATTTGCAACAATAATAACATCATTAATTCTTCCCATATGCTTCTTAATAGTGGAATCCGCAAGGTGCAAGTTTAGAGAGCAATCATCAAAATCACGGAAACCTAACAATTCGCACAAAGTCTTTGGAATCGTGGAAACACTAGCACCCAAATCACATAAAGCATAGCATTCATGATCTTTAATTTTAATTTTAATAGTTGGTTCCCACTCATCATAAAGTTTTCTAGGGATAGAAACTTCTAATTCAAGTTTCTCTTCATAAGATTGCATCAAGGCATCAACGATATGTTTAGTGAACGCTTTATTTTGACTATAAGCATGAGGAGAATTTAGCACGCATTGCAACAAGGAAATACAATCTATCAAAGAGCAATTTTCATAATTAAATTCCTTGAAATCCAAAATAGTGGGTTTAGCAACATCTAGGGTTTTAATTTCTTCAATCCCACTTTCATCAATTTCAGCGTCAAGATCTAAAAACTCCGAATTCTTGGAACGCCTTCTAGGTAAAGGTGGATCATATTCAGTCCCATCATTATTAAGATTCATATTGCAAAACAAAGATTTAATAGGGGACACATCAATAACTTTGAGATCTTCATCTTTATTTTCATAGGAACTAGAAGAACACGCTCTTATAAAGGCATCTTTCTTAGCACGCATCCTAGCGGTTCTTTCTTTGCACTCATCAATGGAAATTATCATGGCTTTGAGAGACTCATTGATATCATGCTTAGGTGGAATAGATCTAAGTTTCAAAGAATCAACATCAAGAGAAATTCTATCAACATTCCTAGCCAACTCATCAATCTTAAGCAATTTTTCTTCAATCAAAGCATTGAAATTCTTTTGCGAAGAAATAAATTATTTAATATTATATTCAAAATCAGAGGGAATCTTATTATAATTTCCATAAGAATTGTTGTAGGAATTACCATAATTATTAGAGGGATTACTAGGATAAGGCCTAGGATTGAAATTTCCTCTATACGCGTTGTTACCAAAATTGTTCCTACCAACAAAATTCACATCCATAGATTCATTATTATTCTCAATCGAAGTAGACAAGGGCATATCATTAGGATCAGAAGAAACACTCTTACTAGCAAATAATTTCATAAGTTCATCCATCTTTCCACTCAAAACATTAATTTCTTCTATCGCATGCACCTTTTTATTAGTAGATCTTTCTATATGCCATTGAGAATAATTAACCATAATATTACCTAGGATTTTAGTAGCTTCTCCTAAAGTGATTTCCATAAAAGTGCCTCCCGCGGCCGAATCTAAAAGATTTCTAGAAGCAAAATTCAATCCGGCATAATTTTTTTGTATAATCATCCACAAATTCAAACCATGAGTAGGGCAATTACGTATCATTAATTTTATCCTCTCCCAAGATTGTGCAACATGTTCGTGATCAAGTTGCTTAAAATTCATAATATTGTTTCTAAGGGAGATGATCTTAGCGGGAGGAAAATACTTAGAGATAAAAGCATCTTTGCACTTATTCCATCTTGTGCAGGGGAGATCATCTTGTATGGCGTGGGTAAATATTTTATGGCATGGGTAAATATTTTAAAGTGCCACGAACCGGGACTAAAGGTCCCATTTGAACCGGGAGTAATGCCTGTATGGTGCCCTCGCCGCTTGAACTGGGACTAATGCTCACACTAGTCCCGGTTCGTAATGCAACCGGGATTAATGCTTTTTTCTAGCTGGACCAAAGCCCCTTTTTCTACTAGTGGTAGATGCAGACAGGAGTCGGTCTACTTGTCTCGGACGTGATGCCTATATGCATGATCATACCTAGATATTCTCATAATATGCTCAATTCTGTCAATTGCTCAACAGTAATTTGTTCATCCACCGTAAAATACTTATGCTCTTGAGAGAAGCCACTAGTGAAACCGATGGGCCCCGAGTCTATCTTCTATCATATTAATCTTCCAACACTTAGTTATTTTCATTGCATTTTATTTTACTTTGTATCTTTATCATAAAAATACCAAAAATATTATCTTATCATATCTATCAGATCTCACTCTCGTAAGTGACCGTGTAGGGATTGACAACCCCTTATCGCATTGGTTGCGAGGATTTATTTGTTTTGTGTAGGTGCGAGGGACTCGCGCGTAGCCTCCTACTGGATTGATATCTTGGTTCTCAAAAACTGAGGGAAATACTTACGCTACTTTGCTGCACCACCCTTTCCTCTTTAAAGGAAAACCAACGCAAGTGCTCAAGAGGTAGCAGTACTCTGTTCTTATATCTGAAGAAGGTGTCAAGTTGCATTGTTCACATACTGGTTCATTCAGTTGTCGAATGTTCCTTGTTGCTCCTCTCCTCCTCGAGTCGCCGCTCTACGATCAAGATCATCGTTGGCAGTGGTATTCACCATTTTCCCATTGTCGTTAGTATGCTATTAGTTATTGTGGCTTGCTTGCTTCAGTGATTTTTTCATTCCTCCTATAAAACAGTTACGCTATAGGTAGTATCATTGATCATTTGGCTAAACCCCTAAATACTCTATATAAAATATATGCATGAGAGGCCCCTCCGATTTGGGAGAATTTCCCTATAAAATCAAGTGATTTGGGTTTTTGTTCTTGTTGGATGTTGTGGATACATAGTCGAGTTTACCACTAGAGTGCCCCATTGCAGCCATGGCTCATCGTTTGCATGACCAACGCCCATGCCTCACCGTCGACCTTGTACAGGAGCGTCGCTAGGATGCCATGATCAACTTCACTGAAAGAATTGGACGAAGCCGCCCCCTAGTGACCGTCGCTCACCACTACCCAATTCTCGCCGTCCAAGCTTCCTTCACCATATGCGTTGATAGCTTCGCGGTGAGCCCCTCTTCTTTTCATGTCTATCCCCGAGCTGGCGCGTATCCTCTAGCCTGTTGTAACCTAGCACCACCATAGCCGCTCTGTCTAGTTTCGTCACCGGGGCTTCTCAGGTGACCATATGGACCAAGGCATGCTAGTGCGGCCTTTGGGGACCTCTTGCCCGTCTCAGCCTTTGTAGTGCACCGTAGCCTCGCCCTGGTCAAGCCTGTGTTGCTGCCATTGTCAGACCTTGTTGCCAACCTCGATTCTCGTAGTCCTGCTAAACTCCGCCACCATCAATCAGCGCGGCTTTAGCCCAACAACCTGCAGAAGCGAACCACGTCGCAAACCGTGGCATGTAACAAGTTCTCGAACGTCAACATCGTGTCGACGTGATTTGACTCCGCATGGCGAGTGGAGTTCTACAGAGACTTCGGGAAAATAGAGGGGGGGGGGGGAATGTTTTAAACACCGGTCAGAACCTCCTAAAATCGGTCATGTTAGCTTGAAAACCACGAGTGATTTATATGTTTTTATAGATTTGATTGAGGGTAAAAGGTATATCAAAACTGACTTCAGGGAGGGTATGCTGAATTTGGGGGTGATTTTGATATTTCTTTCAAACATATATTAAGGCAAATTTAAGGAAATAAAAAAGCTTAACGAGGCACATCTAGCTCCCGGTTCATTTTTGTGAGCAACTTCACTCAGTCATTCTCCTCATGTAGGCGTCAACCTATAGATAGGATCCTACGAAACATCAAACCGTAAACTGGATTTATTCTTTAGGAGTTGCATCTTCTTTCTTTTTGGATCAATTTGTTTTAGTCCCTGCTCTGCTTTTTTTAGCATGCACTAGGACAATGCCCGTGCTTTGCAACGGGTGGCAGAATATTATTTGTGTGTAACCGATACTTCTGGGATTATTGCACTTTATTATTTCTGGTGTTCGTTGTGCCGCCATGATTGAACGTCAATAGATTGGATGTTTTCCCGCAAAAAAAAAGACAATTGCCAATATAATCATTTGGCTTTGAAAAGCACATCTAGGGGAAACCAAACAAGCTCTTGGTGGATCCAAGGTGCTTCAGTAGCTGGCACTTCTGATCTCTCTTTAGAACTTGGGCGACTTGAACGCATGGTTATGCTCATTACAGGAACCCTCGTTGCTCGCCTTAACCATGCTTGCCGCTGCTAGAAAAAAATTCCGAACACATGGTAAGCAATGGAACAAAATGAGAATGATGAATAAATCAAACATCAAAGAAGTGAAACATCAAGCAAACAAATAATTGACTTCTACTCATTTATTTGTCCAAACGAAACTAATCTAAATGTAATACCCAGTAGTCTTTTTTGCTATCTATTTTTCAGATCACTCTGAACAGAAGTCAAGTAAAATTTCTGGGCAATTTAGCACTCACTGTAGATGATAGTGGTAAATATAACAGGATAAATATGTTGTTTCTTGTGTCTTGTCAGATATAAAAGAGATTTCAAAATGAACCATCCACAGCAGAAAGAATTGCAGGTCACTGTTGCATCACCATCGCCAGTCAATCAGCTGGTCCAGTATAGTAGAGGATATCTTCAAGGTTTTTTTTAGGTATATCTAGAAGGTTTTCCAACTCATAAGTTTTCAGCTTCTCGGCTAAATGTAATATATCAACCATTACTCAGAACAGCAAGGTGCTTGCAACAAATGCAGTATCAAATAAGGAATAAAGCATACATCACACTTGAACTGGAAGTATATACATAAAGCATCACAAACTGCAGCTAGCTTGGCAAATAAAATTTCATTACTATGAAAGAAAATCTAATGGAGCCTATATCCACGTGACAGCTTAAACCTTTAAATGGCAGCGGCAGTACACCATAGGCGACTGAACTGATATAGAAGTCAAAATAATTGTTGATTCAGGACCGGACGGACAGGTACAACAACTGTTCTGAACCTAGCTAGTCATGCCATCTACAGGGGATTTGGAAGACATGGGCAACTGTTCTGAACCTAGCTAGTCATGCCATCTGCGGGGATTAGGAAAACATGAGAAAGAAGGGGATAATATTGCGAGAGAATATATTGATTCTTGCTTGCTCCCAAAGAATAAAATGCCCGCTCGTATATAGAGCTAACCTAACATTGACCCGAAAGACATGGAGATACTTGAAACTATCAAGCTCAGGCTCCACCACATCTGCAAAAATAGGCTTCAGAATGTCATCGGTCATTATTGAGCTGCATGCATGGTATGCACTTTTGACAATGTCCTTGTACAATTTTCCTGTATTTGTTCAGAAAAGATGCATTAGATGTTTGTTCAGCTGAAATGTGTATACGATTTACAATTATCCCCTCCCGTTGCAATAACTTCTGCATTAATTTATGCTTGGAAAATATATGTTCGTATTGCAGTGTTCTGAGTTCAACGCATGAGACTACTGTACTTTTAATCATGTCATGAGTGTAATCATGAAACCGTTTGAGACAAAGTGCTGACCTTCTTCGATGAAGGCAGAGAAACCGAAGTCAAATCTGGCGAGCAGGAAGTTCTCGTGCGTGAGTTCCCAGTGTATGGACCCATGAAGTGGCAGATGTGGACGACGCTTTCAGAAACCCAATTAGACAATCTGCAATACAGAACGACACCCAGCCTCCAGTGGCGAGGGGGAACTCACGCTTGTTGTGCATCACTTGGGTGACGGCCACGGCGTTGGGTTGGCCACGCCAGCGCCTCGGCAAATTTCTTTCAAACATATATTAAGGCAAATTTCAGGAAATAAAAAAGCTTAACGAGGCACATCTAGCTCCCGGTTCATATTGTGAGCAACTTCACTCAGTCATTCTCCTCATGTAGGCGTCAACCTATAGATAGGATCCTACGAAACATCAAACCGTAAACTGGATTTATTCTTTAGGAGTTGCATCTTCTTTCTTTTTGGATCAATTTGTTTTAGCCCCTGCTCTGCTTTTTTCAGCATGCATGTACCATCGATTTTATCATTGTGTCTTTTTCTTGAATAACCATATATATTTCATTGGACAAATGTGTTACAAAGAGTATACATGTGGTCATCACAGCAGACATACATAGATGTCATGCAATATTGCATCAATGACTTCACAAGAAGTAAAACTAGAATTTCACTTCGGCAGAATCTTGTGCCACGCCAAAACATCACCCACGGTCGACCTCCACCGCCGCTGAGGGGACAACTGCCTTCATACCAAGATCTAGAGGAGCACCTTTACATACAAGGATGCTTTTCGAACCGATGAACCGGACCGCCGCAAGCGACGAGGCTGAGACTTTGTGGCACGTCAGCCGGGGTTCTTCCTCGTGTCCGCTAGATCCCAGCATTGTTAACTTCATTCGATGACATCGAAGAAGAGGAACACCACTGCATTCTACCATCCATACATCCCATTGCAAGACACCAACCACAACCACAACAATCGACACCAACGCTATCCGAGAGAGTGTTGAGCGCCGACCATCAAACACAAATCTTACCGGATCTAAAGATCGGTAAGAAGACCGAGCCACCTGCTCCACGGCACCACCTATTAGAGCGCTATCGAGATGAAGGAAGAGCATAAGCAAATTATGTCGACGCGGCGCCGTTTCCACCATTAAAGCAGTACCTCTGAGAACAAACTATGCCTATCCTATACCTCTGCCGGAGAGAAACTACCGGGGTCCCCACCCGCTTCCACCGCTGGAACGGCAGACAAAGACGGACGAGGACCCAGCGTCGCCGGCACCCGGTGGTGTCAAGGAAAGCATAACTGTCGCCTCCTTTATCGCATGTGCGCAGCGGTTCCAGGAGAGAAATGGGGCGCTCGATTTTATCATTGTTGACAATGTAAGGAACGGAGATACTTGGGAGGAGAGAGTTGGTCTCATCTATTCTTGGATTTGGATAGCAGGAGCATGTATTGTATCTATAAGAGCATCTCCAGTCACGCTCAACACGCCCTTTAGACGATTTTTTAGTACCTGCGGACGAAAATTGGCCCAGTCGCGCTTGAGAAGCCCTTTTTCGTCGGGTTGGGCTGAAATTAGGGTCGTCGGACCCAGGCCAAACCCGGTGCGCTGGGGGCGCCTGGGAGCGCCGGAGCGAGCGATTTTGGCGCGAACTAACTCCAGGACCGCCGCGTCAGCGACAGTCGCCTCGTCATCCTCACACCGCCTCGGTTCCTCACAGGGGATCAATGCCAAGACTGTCACCGGTCAGCCTTCCATTGAATTCTCACAGGCGATGCGGCGACGCCCCCTCCCGCCACGCGTACACACGGCGCCCAGCTATAAAAGCAATGCCTAGCCTTCCCCTCTGGCCACACCCCGCTGTGCTCTGCCTCCCTCTTCCCGTGCGCACCTGCCGCCGACGATCCTCCCCTCTCTCCCCAAGCCGAGCGTTGACGATGGGCGAGCGATATTCCCCGGCGACGCGGCGGCGGCCAACGGCTTCGGCCGCCGCTCGTTGCATGCGTGGGAGGCGTACCTCCTCTTTGAGGCGAACATCCCGGCACCGCCCGACATGCGCGCAGGGTCGGACTAATGGAGGCTCAGCGCCGGTGGCGTCCCCATTTCCCCGGTGCCCGACGTCAACGCGCGCACGGACTACTTCGCCGACGGGGTCGACCGCGTGCGGGCATCGCTGACGGAGGAGCAGCGCGCCCTATCGCAGTACGTCGCCGACAACCACGCGACGTGGGTGGCGTACTTCCAGCACCGGCAGGAGCGGCGACTGGCCTCCACCAACGGGGCGCCGGTGGTGGGGGCGTCAAGAACAATGAGGGGCGCCGTCTGTGGTGGGGCGCCCCCGGCCGCATGCTGCACGAGGTTCTCCAGCACCTCGAGGGCGGCAACATGCCGCTGCTGACATACCCTACCATGGCCGCCGCCCCACTCCCCCGCCGGAGCACCAGGCAATGGATGCCCATGAGGTTCGGCTCCTCCTCCTCCTCGTCCTCCCACTCCTCCCGCTCCTCTTCCCACTCCTTCGACTCGCCGACGGTGTTCAGCGTCAAGGCCGAGCCCGCAGCGGAGACGCCGCTCGGCCGGTGCACCCGTAGCGCCGGCATCATCATCAACGAGGGCGGCGGGCGCGGCTCCTCCCCGCTACGTCAAACTGAAGACAGGGCCGGGGCTCGCCGGCGGCATCAAGGAGGAGCTCGATGACGCGACGACCTTGAAGTGGGCGCGTAAAGACTGGGCGCAGACGGAGCTGTAGCGCCAGCGCCGCGCCTACGAGCAGTTCACCGCTCGGCACTGTGGCTGCGACGAGGGAGGCGCAGTCGTCCTCGACGACAGCGTTGATGATGCGCCGCCGCCACCGGTCCGCCAGGGCGACGCCGAGCAGGGGTCCAGCAGGGCGGCCGCGTAAGGGGGAGAAGGTCGACGAGGACAACAGCGAGGATGGCGGTGATGTCGGCGACTTCGCCCCGCTCAGCGCGTTCTTCGACCCGTAGTAGTAGTTTCGGTCGTTTTTTTAAACTTTGTTATGTAATGTCATATTCGCCGAACTTTAGCCGAATATTTGTCCAGCTTGCCAAACTTTAGTCGAATTCCTTTTTTTATTATAAAAAATCGCCTTCTGGGGACGACCCTGGGGCCGGCGGCTAGGAACTCGAAAGCCCCCACGCCGAGTTTTAACGCCGGCTCGCCCCCAGGCGGCGATTTTACGCGCCCCCTGAGGGGGCAACGGCTAGAGACGCTCTAAGCAAATGATACCAGGAACTAGTTGACATTGATTCTTTCCCGTGCATGGAGTCAAACAAAAACGCTCATAGAGGAATCTATGGATTATATTGTAAATTTTCTTACAGACATCAGGAACTAGTTGACATTGATTAATTCCAGTGCATGGAGTCAAACAAAAACGCTCACAGAGGAACCTATGAATTATATTGTAAATTTTTTATAGACGATGTAACCATTATCACTAATAAATAAAGAGGTTGTTTTATTTCAAAAAAGAACACTTATCGAGACAAACTAAATGTACCAGCATAAGCTAGTATGAGAAAAATACACAAGAAAATACTAAATTGAATCTAATAGCTTGCCCTCGTTACTTGAGTCAAATATATATCCCTCAAATTTTCCACATTACTTACATAGTCAAATACAGTATATCTTAACTTGCGTACATTGCATACTAGTCAAGACAAATTTAACCAAGATACCAACATCCAACTACCACTTAACATAAACCAATAACAATCATACAACAACTGAACTCAGACATCATTTGTAAGTTTGTGGAAATGAGGTAGGTTCTGGACAAGAGACCATGCGACGGTGACTTCAAACTTACAACGGTGAACTTCAAGCATACGCATGCTCCTGGAGGCTTTCTTGGCTCTGAATGCTTCTGAATCTCTCTCAACAGTTTGATCCTCCAAGCTACTTGCCATGACGGAGACTATCAACTCTCCATTAGCTTCAACAGATACAACATTTCGTGAAAGCTGTATGATGCCATCAGCTGCAAGAGGCAACTTATCTCCGAACGCAAGCAACTCAATTTTCTTGGCATCAATACTGGCCGTATTGGCAGAAATTAGACCTTGAAAACCTTCTGGCCATTCTCCACCAACAACTCTCACACTGATGGTGGCCTCCACTGAATTAACAATATCACCCAGCATCAATGCCACTGTGCTAAGCTTGCTGGTGCTGACACGTTTAATCGCATATGATTCACTAGAACCAGAATCATGATAATGAAAAACTAGATTACTCAATTCTCTATCCTCTGATTCAGTTCTGCCCTTAACTCGCAAGTTAACCTCAAAGGACGCAGGATCCACAACAACAACAGTGCGGGTAGGACCTGTCAGTCTCAGACATGGATTCTGCATGCAAAATTTAAAGCGTAAGTTATGTATCATTTATCTCGAGTAATGACTGGAGCAAATATAACCAATCTATGCTGATTTCAAGAAAGAATGCATCCATTGGCAAGTAATCCATTTATTACGCTAAACTTAATAGTAATAAGTACTTGAATTAAATATATGTTGGTAGAAAGCACAGGAAAGGCAGAATTTTCCAGAGGTGAGCCCATGAATTTGAATTGGGTCCGCAAGCATTTGAAATGTCAAAACTCTTGCATTATAAACAAATAATATGTAGATTGAAGCAAAAGAAGAGGCGAACATTGAACATCACAACTGAAGCATACACTTCAAAACTATGTACAGTATGGAAACGCTTTAGAGGCAAACAAAAAGGGGTATTTCTGAGGTGTGCATATATACTCTAGAACTTATTATCTAAGAGATCAGATTGCAAACAACACTAGACACTAGTAGAAAACAGGGCTTTGGTTCAGGCCGGGTCAGCCCATTAGTCCCGGTTCAGTCCAGAACCGGGATCAATGGGGCCATTGGTCCCGTTTCGTGAGCCCAGGGGGCCGGCCGGGCCACGTGGGCCATTGGTCCCGGTTCATCTAGACCTTTTGGTCCCGGTTGGTGGGATGAACCGGGACCAATGGGCCTCGCTCCTGGCCCACAACCATTGGTCCCGGTTCGTGCCTCAAACCGGGACTAAAGATTAGACCTTTAGTCTCGGTTTGAGGCACGAACCGGAACTAAAGCACGAACCGGGACTAATGGGGTTGAGACCTTTAGTCCCGGTTCGTGCCACGAACCGGTACTAAAGGTCCCATTTTCAAACTCTCCCCCCCCCCCCTCCCCCTGTGGATCGCCTTTTCAGTTTTTTAAAAAAATAAAAGAAAATGATGGAAATGTCAAAAAAATAAAAGAAAATAAGTTTCCCATGTGATATGTGGTCTAGTTGTTGGGAAAATTTACAAATGTGAATTTTGACTTTATTTGCAAAATCTCTCTGAAATTTGTAAAAATGGGCATAACTTTTGCATACTAACTCGGATGAAAAAGTTTTTTATATGAAAAATCATCTACTCGAAAAGTTACATCCGAATTTAACTGGGGGACCCTGTTAAACATTTTCAAAATCCTCAAAAACCTAATAGAAAAAAGTTACGGGGTTTTTAAGATCTAGAGTGAAAAAAATCGAAAAAAATTCAAACAGTGGGCAAACTGTGGTCAAACAATGGTCAAACTAATTATTCTAGAATATTAGTGTTACTAAATAATTATTTCTGTTATTTCAATTTTGGTCAAATCTGGTCAAACTGTGGTCAAACTAATTATTCAAGAAATATTAGTGTCACTAAATAATTATTGTTTTTTAAAACAATAGTTTCAAAATAAAACTATGAAATGTGTCACTTCATGCTCAAGCAAAATTCCTGAAGGTTAATAGGATTGACATCTTAGTATTGTCAGGAAAATAACAAGTGCAGACTTGGAGCGAGGGAGAATAGAATCCGGAAGTTAAGCGTGCTCAGGCTGGGGGAGTGGGAGGATGGGTGACCGTTCGGGAAGTTAGATGATTTGGAATGATGAGGGGTGATTAGAGGATAAATTGAGAAGTGATGAGGGATGGTGATTACAGACTAAAGGTTAAAATAATTCAGAAATTTGAAAATTCAAAAAAATCATAAAATTTCCTTTAGTCCCGGTTGGTGTTACCAACCGGGACTAAAGGTGGAGCTCCACGTGGCCGCGCCCTTTAGTCCCGGTTCTGGATTGAACCTGGACTAAAGGGATAGGCATTAATACCGACCCTTTAGTCCCGGTTCCAGAACCGGATTTTTCTACTAGTGAGAGGATTTTCAAGCAGAATTTCACATGGGAGCACAAGAAATTATCGAGTACATTGAAAATGAAGTACTGGCCTCAAACAAACTGGTCAAGAGAGGGTAAAAGTTGCACGCGCTATTCCATAGGATTCGACTATACCTGGAAATAATCTACACTAATGTTGGCATACTTTTATTTAGAACTCAGAACATTTTGCAGACAAATCCCACTTACATTTGCAGATTTATTCATACTTCATGGATTGATAATTTGGTATATATTTGCCCATAACAACCGGAAGAGAAAGTAATTATTTTCTCATTTTACTTCATGTTTTAAATCTCTAATTTAACCATACATATATATGTCCCAGTATATAAATAACATTATGGAGGTAACAATAATATGGCACGTGAGCAACGAGACTACGAACCTTCGTGTCAATGGTTTGGCAGTTATCCCTGAAGCGGTTGAAGATGATGTTGCGATTCTGATCAAATGAGTCGCGTGCGGCAATGATACCATACACATCGAGAGGCCAGTCCAATCCACCTGTAATGGCTCCAACCCTGACCGAAAAGACCTGCAGAGTACGCACGGGGTAGGCTGTACCGCGTCCACGCGGAGGCTTGTCGTCCGTGCAACACATGGGCTGGGTGGGTGCTGCAGATCAATGTGAACCAATCAAAACGCTTATTAGCGGCGATCATTATTCCTAGAGCGATTGACGAGGAAGGAGAAGGGGATTCGGGTCTGCTTACAGGGACCGAAGGAGTCGACCCGCAGAGATTCGCCGGATTCCCGGTGCCTCCTGGCATCGACGGCCTCCCAGTAGTCGGTGGGGTCGAGCGCCTGCAGCTTCATGGCCTCCATGTTTTCCTCGACCCACTGGTTCGAGACCTCGATTGCCTCGGGGTCTCCCGTGGCGATCCACTTGATGACGGCGTCCAGCTCCCCCTTCCGGTCCTGGTTCCTGTGCGCCTCCTCGCCTTTGGCTCTGTACACGGCCGCCGCCGCGACGTCCTCCTCGGTCATCGTCTTGGGCTTGAAGACGCTCCTGTCCTTGGCCCTCTCTGCCTGCAAGCTCTTCCTCGCCCACTCCAGAGCCGCCGCCTTCCGCGCGCTCTTCTTCTTGTTTTGGGGGCCTGGGCTGTCTTCCTCCTCTCCGCCTCCTCCGCCGCCTTCGTCGTCCCCTCCTGCCGTACCGCCAGTATCAAGTCGACGTACGCATCAAACTGCTCCTGCCGTGTGAACTCCATCGCCACTTTGCTAGAGAGAAGAGCGAGAGAACCCTAACCCTAGATCGACCCTCGCCTTGTCTTCTCTTCTCTTCTCAGGATGGGGGATTTGGGGGATGTCGGGGTGCCTAGAAACAAGGCCGTGCTGCCTGAGGTGAGGTCGATTCAGATCCGATAGCCCAAGTGCGTTCTGCGCGTTCCCTCTTTCATTCTTTTCGTTCGTTTCTTATATAATAATATAATATACAGGTTGCTTTTCTTTGTTATGTTTTATTTATTATTTAATTTAACTTTTTGGGTGTTATTTCTCGTTCTTTCTTTTTTAACAGCCCAATTTGGAAAATGGCATCGCTTATTTCTTTTATCAGTGAAATCTTTACAGAGATCTCGATTCATCTCAGGACTCACTTTTTGGTGCACCAGATTCAGAATTATCTCCGCATTAACTTATTGGTACTTGGTGTATAGATGAGCAAAGAAGTCTCTTGCCATCTGTTTTTTGATCATTAACAATCTGGTCTGCTCGTTCTTCAGATAAGCTAAGCGATTCTTATTTGCTCTCCAAGTGGCCTTGCGGTGAAAAAAGGTCGGTCGTGTTGCGACTTGCGACCCCCCCTCTCAAATCCATGTGATTCTTGACCTCTGTAGCCACGTAACTTACTCGCAACAAAGCAACTCATCCAGCTCAACTGTTTCTGTTGCATAACACTGGGTTCTTCATCATGAGACATGATAGATCAGCTCAAGCTTCTTCCATGTCTTCTCAAATTTCTGTGGCCACAACTGCATCACCCCTCACCTTCATTTGCACAGCCGCTCCCTGAGCCAATACACACACATACACAATCATTCAACCCAGCAGCCATGCCCTGATCATGTAGTGTCACAACCTGCCAGCTTCCCTTTGCCCCTGCACTGTCGCAAACTGGCATGCTCCACACCCAGGAACAGCACCCAGCAGGAGGCAAGGAAACAGAGGCGGTGGGATGAAGATTTTGACGCCAGCAAAAGCAAAGCCAAACGCCTTGGAGCTCTTCGTTGTGCTCCCGATACAGGCACACCCAACGGCACCCTTCCGAGCCACATCTCCACCTGCCCGAACCATGCAGCAGCGCCGCGCTTGGCACAGCCAGAAGACAAGGTGCCTGGCTCAAGGGACGCTGCAGTGCAGAGCCGCCACCCCAGAATGCCGATCCCCTTTCTCATTTGTGATCCCCTTCACCCACGCCTCCAAGAGATTACATAGTCAAATACATATCTTAATTTGTCCACATTTTACATAGTCAAATACATATCTTAATTTGTCCACATTACATGTCAAATATATCTTGGCTTGCCCACATTACATATTAGTCAAGACAAATTTAACCAGGACACTACATTACACAGTCAAATATCTTAGCTTGCCCACACTACATAGTACTAGTCAGGACACATCTAACCAGGATACAACTAACATCCAACACACAGGTACCACTTTGAGATAAACCAGAGGCCATCAGTAGGGAAATAACTATCATCCAGCAACAAAACCCAGACAGTCTTTGCTAGTTCGGGACAAAAGACCATGCGATGGTGACTTCCAACTTACAAGAGTGAACTTCAAGTATTCGCCTGCTCCTGGAGGCTTTCTTGGCTTTGAATGCTTCTGAATCTCTCTCAACAGTTTGATCCTCCAGGCTACTTGCCATGACGGAGACTCTGAACTCTCCATCGGCTTCAACAGATACAACACGCCGTGAAAGCTTTATCATGCCATTAGCTGCAACAGGCAACTTATCATCTCCGAATGCAAGCAACTCGATTTTCTTGGCGTCGATACTGGCGGTATTGGCAAAAATTAGACCTCTACAACCTTCCGGCCATTCCCCACGAACCACTCTCACACTGATGGTGGCCTCCACTGAATGAACAATATCACCCAACATCAATGCCACTGTGCTAAGCTTGCTAGTGCTGACACTTTTAAACGCGTACGATTCGCTAGAACCAGAATCACGATAATAAACAGCTAGATAGCTCAAATCTCTATCCTCAGATTCTGTTTTGCCCTTTACTCGCAAGTTAACCTCAAAGTACACAGGATCCACAACAACAACAACGCGGGTAGGCCCTGTCAGTCTCAGACATGGATTCTGCATGCAAAATTCAGAATGTAAGTCATGTATCATTTATCTTGAGTAAGACTGGTACGAATATAACCAATCTAAGCTGATGTCAAGAAAGAATGCGTCCATTGACAAGTAAACCACTTAAGGTAAACTTAATAACAAGAGCTAGAATTAAATATATGTGGGTAGCAAACACAGAAAAGGCAGAATTTGCCGGAGGTAAGAGCCAATGAATTTGAGTTGGGTCAGCAAGCATTTTAAATCTTTAAAACCCTTGCATTTTGAACAAATAATATGTAGATTGAAGCAAAAGAAGACGCAAGCATTGAACATCACAATAAAATCATACACTTCAAAACTATGTACAGGATGCAAACGCTTTAGATGCAAACAAAAAAAAGGGTATTTCTTGGTGTGCATAATATGTTCTGAAAGTAATATCTAAGAGATCAGATTGCAAACAACACTAGAGCATTTTCACAGGAGAATACAAGAAATTATCAAGTACATAGGAAATGAGTGGTGGTCTCAAACAAACTGAGGGACAATTCTCAAAGGGAAACAGTCAAGAGAGGTAAAAGTTGCAGGCACTATTCCATAGGATTCCCATATACCTGGAAGAAATCTACACTAAATCACATTAGAAATGCACATTGATTATTCAAACTTGAACGTGGATATAACAAGACTGAAAACAGACTATGTATTTTCATCCCCATGTTGATTTCTTATGTGAAATCCTTTTAGAACTCAGAACTTTTTTGCAAAAAAACAACATGCTCCCCACCTACACTAGCAGACTTATCCATACTGATCATTTGGTGTATAGCTATTAGCTTTTTTTTCATAAAGCAAGTTCCGAGTAGCGATCAGATTTGCCATGGCTATTTTACAATCACCAGTGTATGCATGGAACTTCGTAACAATATCACAGACTCCCGCAAACTCGAGTTGTGATATATCAAATTTGTCAACAATGTAAGGCAGTTTATGTTCACCGTCCATTGCATTTGGTTTATGGCCTGGATGAGCGTCGTACACAGGTTGGACAGCTTTTCATCATACACAAAGCATTTTCGTGCAAACTTATGTGTATCTGTATTGATATTAATTAGTATAGTAGGTGAAATTATAGTTTGGAGAAAATCAATGCCAGGGATATGTGTATTTCATCTCCAGAAAGCCAAAGAGAGTAATTATTTACTCATTTTACTTCATGTTTTAAATCTCTAGTTTAACCATACAAGTATATATCCCTATACAAATAACATCATGGAGGCAACAATAATATGGCACCAAATAACATTCAGCGAGGAGAATACGAACCTTCTTGTCAATGGTTTGGCAGTTATCCCTAGTGCGGTGGAAGATAATGTTGCGATTGTGATCCACCGAGTCACGTGCGGCAACGATACCATAGACATCCAGAGGCCAGTCCAATCCACCTTTGATGGCTGCAACTCTGACCGAAAGACCTGCAGAGTTCGCACAGGGTAGGCCGTACCGCGCGGAGGCTTCTCGTCCGTGTAACACATGGGCAGGATAGGTGCTGCAGATCAATGTCAACCAATCAAGATGCTTAGCAGAGATTAATCCAGGAGCAATTGATCAAGAGGGGGAGGGGATTTGGGTTTGCTTACTGATGTCCTCCCAGGAATCGAAGGAGTCGGCCCATAGAAATTCCCAGAATTCTCGGTACCTCTTGGCTTCGACGGCCTCCCAGTCCGACAGATCCTCGGTGGGATCGATGTCCTTGAGCCTCATGGCCTCAATGTCTTCCTCCATCCACTGGTTGCAGCGCTCGACGGCCTCGGGGTCTCCCGTGGCGATCCACTTGGACACGGCGTCGTGCTGCTCCCTCCGCTCATGGTTCCTGCGCGCCTCCTCCGCCTTGGCTCTGTACAGGGCCGCTGCCGCGACGTCTTCCTTGGTCATCGCCCTCGGCTCCCAGCATTTTCCGTCATTGACACTCTCGTCTTCCAACATCTTCCTCGCCCACTCCAAAGCAGCCGCCTTCTCCGCGCTTACTCTCGCCACCACCTTCTTTTCCGTTTTGGGGGCGAGACCTCTCTTCCTTCTCTCCGCCTCCTCCGCCGCCTCGTCATCCTTCGGGCCCGTTCGGATCCTCTCCACGAGCCAGCTTCCTAGAATTCCTACGTGAATCGATCCCGAACGCTCCAGCTTCGAGGAGCCAGCTTCGCGGAGACGAGGATCCACCCGTGCAATTTTTGCGGAGACGAGAAGCGGCGGTTGGCCAGCTTCGCTAAAACGAGAAGCGGGAGTTCGATGTAATTACAGGGAATGCCACCGCTAAGTTGCATACCGGTTCGGCGAGCCTCCCGATTTCTTTTCTTCCGAGCTCTCGTAGGAACCAGCCAGTAGACATGGGTGCATCAGGGTCATCCACATCTTTCACTTCGAATTGGGCCTGCAGCCCATGTCACCATCCGTGTTCCCTAATAGCCCATGTACACACCTTTCGCTCTAAACAGCCCTATAGCCCAGCGCCAGCGTATGAGAAGCTGGCTAGAGCCTCCGGAACACACGTAGCTCCTCACGGAAGTTGGACGCTGGCGCACGAAGCTGGAATCGTGGATTTCCTAAACCTGGAGAGCTTCAGAACGGGGCCTTCATCGTCACCTCGTCTCTATCCTCGAATATCAAATCGATGCAAGCATCCAGCTGCTCCTGCGTCAACGCCATCCCCTCTCTGCTACCGCAAGAAAACCCTAGATCGACCTTCGCCTTCTCTTCCTTGGCCATCGTCTTGGGCTTGATGCTGCTCCCGACCTTGGCCCTCTCTGCTTCCAAAGTCTTCCTCGCCCACTCCAAATCCGCCGCCTTCTTGGCGCTCTTCTTCTTCTTTTTTGGGGCGAGACCTCTCTTCCTTCTCTCCGGGGCCTCATCGTCCTTCATCATCGTCTCCTCCCTATCCCCCGCCATCAAATCGACGTACGCATCAAACTGCTCCTGCAGTGTGAACGCCATAGCCGCTCTGCTAGAGGAGAGCGAGAAAGCCCTAACCCTAGATCGACCCTCGCCTTCTCTTCTCTTCTCTTCTCCGGGTGGGGGATTTGGAGGATTCCTCCGCATTGTTGAGGGCAGAGTTGCCGGTTTGGAAACGTCTCGGGTGTTGGGCCAACCAGGAAACAAGGCCGTGCTGCCTGAGGTCGATTCGGCCCCGATAGCCCAAGTGGGAAACTTTGGGCAAAACAATGCCTAATGTTCGTATTTTCTTTTCGTGGAAGCCTAATGTTCGTAGGGAAATACAAATACCCATTGGCTCTTGGGTGTGTATATACACCTGATGATATGCAAACAGAAGTAATTACGAAAAAAATAAAAAAAAACTGAATCATTTTTTGAAATGAACTTGACATTCTATTGTGCTCGTATAAAAAGTTTCGCTGAGGTAAAGCTCCCGTAGACATCCATCACATCAGGGCAAAAAAAAAATCAAGGATAAAAAGTGTGAATATTAACTTATGTATATTGTTGATTTTGTTTTTTTCACCAAAAATACCATGAAAGCCATTCCTGCACCCAAAAAAATTATATATACGAGCACAATAATAGAAGGTCTAGTTTATTTTGGAATGTTTGGCTTTTTCACCAAAAGCCAAACATTCCCGTACAATGTTTGTATTGGACAGCCTAGAATCACGTAGATTGCTCACACAAGCACCACACATACATGGGCCCCACGCTTCTTATGTAGTCATGAGTCTTCCTGCCCATATGTTTTCTTCCTCGCCTACTGTGCGATTGTTTCCCCTTTTTTCTTTTCCACAATTCCCCTTAGCTCGCCACACCAAGAAAGTTCGCTCTTCATGATTAGTATCATTGGCGTTGCACGATGGAACTTGGGCAGCTGATGTGGGGCTAGAGATGGGTATGGACGCCCTTCGGGAGTTCTTGCCACTCTGGGATCGAATTGCGAATGTGAAGCTCACCATGGGATCGCCAGACACTATATGTTGGTCGTGGGAGAAGGATGGCTCCTTCTCGGTGAGATCTGCCTATGCCACAAAGTTTAAATGGCGCGAGGTTGCTCCATACATGGTTCTTTGCGTGCCTGGGCTCGAGGAATAAGTGTTGGGCCTCAGACCGTCTAGCCCGGAGGGGATTGCCACATGAGGAGGTTTTTTGCCCTCTATGTGATAATCGTGATGAGACAGTAAACCACGTATTGCTGAAGTGTGACTTCGTGAGGATGGTCTGGCATATGACTCTGAATGCACTTGGTGGGTCAGACTGGGTACCTTGTAATGACGACAATCTGATCGAACTGGGTACCTTTGTAGTGATGGCAAAAACAAATCTACTTTGTTGCGGCAGATCTAAGTGCACATGGACGGAATTTTTACATATGATTGGTGATAGATGAATCATCATCGAGTACAGTGAACTATTTGTAGAACACTGCTATTACACTAAAATCTATTTGAAACTTATTTTATGGAATACAAAGATTACTTCTTGGTATATGTGAAATCTAAACCCTCTACACTAGAAGCACAAAGAACATGAAATGAAACCCCCACCATGAAATCCGTAAAAACAGATTTGATGTTGATCTATGATATACCCCATTAACTGCAAAATTTAGCATGTTGATGATGGAAGAAAGTTTTCATCAAGGTGTGATTTTAAGTGAAAACTCAACATTTTATCCTTTTATCTTGAGCGCATGCCTCATTAGTTAATCATCGATGTAATATGCTAGCTTCATGTTTCAATCATATTTTCCTTTCTCTTTGAGGGATTTTATGACGAGGTGTGTTCAAATGTTTTTATCTTCATGAGTGAGCTAAAGTCATTTCCTAAAGAAAATGTAGTGCTTTTACTTTTCGTATAGGTTGCTCGGCCGAGGCTCAGTGATTGTGTGCACTCCACATGAATCGCATTTGTAGAGTAAGAAAAACATGTTATTTTACCATATTTTCACAACTTGTCAAAATGCATTATTTTACCCACCATCACAAGTTAACAATATGCATTATATTATTGTTTTAATGCTGCTAATTGCATAGGGTCGATAGTGTAGAAAAATAAAAGTTTTTTCTACTTTTTATCTAGTTACAGCAGTTTTTTTGTATATAAAAAACTACAAAGATATAACCAAACCAACCTTCTTTATAATTATGTATTTTACTCCTTACAAGGACTAGCTATTTTTATCAGATTTCATCTAAAAGGAGGACCCTGGTGTGTGACAACGTGGAGCAAATGCAACGTCACAATGGAGATGGAGGCAAGGGAATATTTTAACTCGGTGTTACAAATACGAAAGGGAACAAAGAGAGACGACAACATATATAATGCCCATGGTATGTTTTTTTTTTGCATTCAAACCTGAGAGCTTTTATTCAACGAAAGAACTCCTGGCATCATCAGCCAACACGCTAATGAGCAGGAAGGAGGGGCTCGAGTCAGTCCAACTCTCGGTGACCACCAGTGTGCAGGCATGTTTCGCACAAAGGTGGGCCGGTACATTGGTTGCTCGTTTTACATGTTGAATAACAAAAGAAGAAAAAATAGCAGCTAGCTCTCCATTTTTTATAAGTGAAGGTGCCACCACAGAGAGACTAGTGTGGCGAGTGTTTCAGAGATTAACAATCTCCAGGCAATCAGTCTCCATTATCACGTGTGAGAAGCCCCGTAGATTTGCGAAGATAACTCCATCTCAAAGCGCCAGCGTCTCACCGATGAATGGATCCGTGACCCCAATATGAGGTTTGCTCCAAGCCCCCAGGAAGGTTGTCTTAGACCGTGCTACATCGCCACTAGTAAAAAAAGGGTCAAATGTGAAGCACATTAGTGCCGGTTTGTAAAAAAAACCGGCACTAATGTGATCAATAGTACCGGTTCGTGGCGGCGATCAATAGTATCGTTCGTGGCGAACCTTTAGTACCGGTTCATGCCACGAACCGGTACTAAAGAGGCTGTGGCAGCCTGCGGTCAGGCTATGGCCCCACCATCACCATTTAGTGTCGGTTCGTACCACGAACCGGTACAAATGAGGTTATGGCAAGCTGTTTTTAGTCCCACCTCGCTCCCCTAACAAGGCTTTTATCACCTTAAGTATGTTACTTCTCAAACTATCACAAGCACTTGGTCGTCATTGAACTCTATGTGTAGAATTTGTGGCCGCAATATGAGTCTTCACCGGTTTATAAATCGTTGAGGACTCATATTGAAAATTCAGATTGTACACAAAAAGATCATTGATGATCAAAGTATTTTTGATGTATAAGATCATATTGACAATTCAGACTGTAAAGAAATATAAGATCATGATCTAAATGCTCTTATATTTTTTGCGTTCAGTATGCACCATTCAAAGCGACGCCATCAATTTTTAACCATTTCTTCCTTCATTTGCTATTTTTCATGCATTTAATAATTTGTTTTGAGAACTAAATGATCTGGAAATTGAAAAGCACTACAAATGAACTCTGAAAAAGTTGAAACTTGGCATGGTATCATCATTTCACCCACATAGCATGTTCAAAAAAGTAGAGAGGGTTACGGCAAAAACTGAATACACTTCGTTTACAAACTGGACAATCTCTTTCGAAGTATTCGGGTTTCTGACGAAACTAAACTCATCTGTTACAAAGGCATTTCATTTTTTTAAACTTATTACAACTCCAGACTTTTTGTGCATTCAGTATGCACCATTCAAAGCGACGCCATCAACTTTCAACCATTTCTGCCTTCATTTGCTATTTTTCATGCATTTAATGATTTGTTTTGAGCTAAATGATCCTGAAATTGAAAAGCACTACAAAATGAGATACATTAGTCCCAGTTTGAATTTGAGCCAGCACTAATGTGTCCATTAGTGCCGGTTCCAACTGCTAGGCGGGAGGAGCTCTTTAGTACCGGTTCATGGCGAACCTTTAGCACCGGTTCGTGCCACGAACTGGTACTAATGAGGTTGTGTCAGGTAAGGCTGGGGCCCCGCGAGCACCTTTAGTACCGATTCATGGCATGAACCAGTACTACAGTTTCTTAGTAAGCTGTTTTTTAGTCCCACCTCGCGAAGAGAGAGGGACTAGGAGCGGTTTATAAGCCCTGAGTGCAGAGACGATGAAGAAGAGGCTCAATGCGCACGTTGCTTAGCTTCAAGCCTTGAGGAATATGGTAGACTGCACGGAGCTATGTGCAGTGCAGTTTACACTATTCCGAAAGGCTTGAAGCTAATTAACGAGCATTGCACCTCTTTTTTATTTTTAGTAACTTATTACAACTTCGGACTTCTTCTGTTATGGCAAAAACTAGATGCACTTCGTGTACAAACTGAACAATCTCTTACAAACTGTACAAAAAAACTATATTTGCTATTTTTCATTCGTTTACTGATTTGTTTAGAGAGCCAAATGACCGTGAAATTGAAAATCACTACAAAATGAACTCTGAAAATGTTGAAACTTGGCATGGTATCATCATTTCACCCACATAGCATGTGCAAGAGAGTAGAGAGGGTTACGGCAAAAACTTGACGCATTTCGTGTACAAACTGGACAATCGCTTTCAGAGTATCAGAGCTTCGGACGAGAACTCATGTGTTATACAGGCACTTCATGTTTTTTAAACTTATTTGAACTCCAAACATTTTTTGCATTCAATATGCACCATTCAGAGCGACGTCATCAATTTCCAACACGTTCTGACATCATTTGCTACTTTTCATTCGTTTACTGATTTGTTTAGAGAGCCAAATGTCCGTGAAATTGAAAATCACTACAAAATGAACTCTGAAAATGTTGAATTTTGGCAAACTAGATAAAAAACTACTCATAAATAAATAGAAGAAAATAAATATAACAGAAAATAAAAAACTATACAAAAAACTACACAGAAATAAATAGAAGAAAATAAAGCAGAAAAGAAAAAACTATACAAAAAAATTTGGGGCGCTGCCCAGTGGGCCTGCTAGGCCACGGGCGTGCAATTACAGGCCCTAAAGGCCCAGCAGGCTCACAGGGCAGCGCGCAAAAGTTAGGCCCAGAAGCATGCTATGAAGAGGAGTTCAAAGAGGTAGCCGCGGCTGGGTTTATAAACCAGTGCGGCTGCCCTTCGCCCGGCGAGGTGGGACTAAACTTTGTGCACCGCGGGGTGGCAGCGCAAGGCCTTTAGTACCAGTTGGTGGCTCCAACCAGTACTAAAGGCCTTCGTTTCTGAAAGGATCGAGAAGAGGTGTCTAGAAGGGGGGTGATTAGACACTAAGTGCCAAAAGTTGCAGTTTTTAATATTCTTAAGTTTAAGTGGAGTTTAAGCACAAGTTTAACAAACACAATACATATCAAGCAAGCATGCAATGAGTATATGAGCAGCGGAAAGTAAAGCATGCAACTTGCAAGAATGTAAAGGGAAGGGTTTGGAGTATTCAAACGCAATTGGAGACACGGATGTTTTTGTCATGGTTCCAATAGGTGGTGCTATCGTACATCCACATTGATGGAGACTTCAACCCACGGAGGGTAACGGTTGCGCGAGTCCACGGAGGGCTCCACCCACGAAGGGTCCACGAAGAAGCAACCTTGTCTATTCCATCATGGCCGTCGCCCACGAAGGACTTGCCTCACTAGCGGTAGGTCTTCACGAAGTAGGCGATCTCCTTGCCCTTACAAACTCCTTGGTTCAACTCCACAATCTTGTCGGAGGCTCCCAAGTGACACCTAGCCAATCTAGGAGACACCACTCTCCAAGAAGTAACAAATGGTGTGTTGATGATGAACTCCTTGCTCTTGTGCTTCAAATGATAGTCTCCCCAACACTCAACTCTCTCTCACAGGATTTGGATTTGGTGAAAAGAAGATTTGAGTGGAAAGCAACTTGGGGAAGGCTAGAGATCAAGATTCATATGGTTGGAATGGAATATCTTGACCTCAACACAAGTGTAGGTGGTTCTCTCTCAGAAAATGTGTATTGGAAGTGTAGGTATGCTCTCTCCACGAATGAAGAGTGGGTGGAGGGGTATATATAGCCTCCACACAAAATCTAACCGTTACACACAATTTGCCAAACTCGGTGGGACCGAATGGTTAAACTCGGTCGGACCGATTCAGCAAACCTAGTGACCGTTAGGATTTTCGGTGGGACTGAGATGCAACTCGGTAGGACCGATATGGTTAGGGTTAGGGCATAACGTAATCTTGCTGTGACCGATTACACAAACTCGGTGGGACCGATTTTGATAATAAGCTAACCAGAGAGTTGGTCAGGCAAACTCGGTGAGACCGATTACACAAACTTGGTGGGACCGATTTTGGTAATAAGCTAACCAGAGGATTTGCATTGTAATCTCGGTAGTACCGATTGCTCAAACTCGGTGAGACCGATTTTGGTAATGGACATACACAGAGAGATTACAATCCCATCTCGGTGAGACCGAGATCCCTATCGGTGAAACCGATTTGCTAGGGTTGTGGCAGTGGCTATGACATCTGAAACTCGGTGGCACCGGATAGAAAGAATCAGTGGGGCCGAGTTTGACTTTTGGTTTAGGTCATATGTGGATGTGGGAAGGTAGTTGAGGGTTTTGGAGCATATCACTAAGCACTTTGAGCAAGCAAGCCATTAAGCAACACCTCATCCCCTCTTGATAGTATTGGCTTTTCCTATAGACTCAATGTGATCTTGGATCACTAAAATAGAAAATGTAGAGTCTTGATCTTGGAGCTTGAGCCAATCCTTTGTCCTTGGCATCTTGAAGGGGTTCCACATCCTCTAGTCCATGCCACTCCATTGTCGAACTTATTTGAAACATACTAGGTAAAAGTGTTAGTCCAACAAGAGATATGTTGACATCAATTACCAAAATCACCCAGGGAGAACTTGTGCTTTCAATCTCCCCCTTTTTGGTAATTGATGACAACATACATCAAAGCTTTAGATAAAGATATAGAGAATAGCAAGTAAAGCTTTGGAAAGACATGTAACATGCATAGGCTCCCTCTACATGTATGCAATCATGTGAATATTGAATATAGGAGCATGTGAATGCGTAAACATGACAGAGTAAGCAATGTGTTACATGTATCTTGGCTATATGCATCAGAGAAAATGATGTGAATATGAGAAATGTACCTTCATGCTCATGAGTCCTTCTTGCAAACAGTATGTACATCAGCAAGAACTTCTCATTCACATGACTGTGATGCATATACTTACCTTGTGGTCTTGAGTTGGCTTAGGATGGGATGAACCTGCGCAAACAAGGTTAAATAACACAGATACACCTACTGACCAGAGCAAACAAGGGAAACCACAAGAGAACCAAGACTGGGATGACATGTAGAGTGAGTACTAAGTACCACATTGGATATAGACATGTCCCCAAAGGTAAAGGTATGCAATAAAATCAGATATTTCCTTCCTTTAGATGTCTTGCTCCCCCTGAATCTGCATGGGATATTTGGAGAAGATAGGGAACAGAAAATCAGAGCAACAAAATGTTGGGGAACGTTGCAGAAAACAAAAATTTTCCTACGGTTTCAC
This sequence comes from Triticum urartu, assembly GCF_003073215.2. Classification (NCBI taxonomy): domain Eukaryota; kingdom Viridiplantae; phylum Streptophyta; class Magnoliopsida; order Poales; family Poaceae; genus Triticum; species Triticum urartu. Next base: position 51,446,240 of record NC_053022.1, read on the forward strand.
CAAGATCCATATATGAGTTCATCTAGCAACGAGTGATCAGATGCATCTACATACCTTTGTAGATCGCGAGCGGAAGCGTTCACTAGAACGTGGATGATGGAGTCGTACTCGCCGTGATCCAAATCACCGATGACCAACCGCCGAACGGACGGCACCTCCGTGTTCAACACACGTACGGAGCGGATGACGTCTCCTCCTTCTTGATCCAGCAAGGGGGAAGGAGAGGTTGATGAAGATCCAGCAGCACGACGGCGTGGTGGTGGATGCAGTTGTCACGTGCAGCAGGGCTTCGCCGAGCGTCTGCGCGAGAGGGAGAGGTGTAGCAGGGGAGAGAGGGGCGCCAAGATGCAAGGGTGCGGCTGCCCCCTCCCTCCCCCCTTTATATAGGCCCCTGGGGGGGCGCCGGCCCTTGGGAGATCCAATCTCCAAGGGGGGCGGCGGCCAAGGGGGGTGGAGTGCCCCCCAAGGCAAGTGGGGCGCCCCCCCCCCACCCTAGGGTTCCAACCCTAGGCGCAGGGGGTGGGCCTAGGGGGCGCACCAGCCCACTAAGGGCTGGTTCCCCTTCCCACTTCAGCCCATGGGGCCCTCCGGGATGGGTGGCCCCACCCGGTGGACCCCCGGGGCCCATCCGGTGGTCCCGGTACAATACCGGTGACCCCCGAAACTTTCCCGATGGCCGAAACTGCACTTCCTATATATAATTCTTTACCTCCGGACCATTCCGGAACTCCTCGTGACGTCCGGGATCTCATCCGGGACTCCGAACAACTTTCGGATTACTGCATATACCTATCTTTACAACCCTAGCGTCACCGAACCTTAAGTGTGTAGACCCTACGGGTTCGGGAGACATGTAGACATGACCGAGATTGCTCTCCGGTCAATAACCAACAGCGGGATCTGGATACCCATGTTGGCTCCCACATGCTCCTCGATGATCTCATCGGATGAACCACGATGTCGAGGATTCAAGCAACCCCGTATACAATTCCCTTTGTCAATCGGTATTTTACTTGCCCGAGATTCGATCGTCGGTATCCCAATACCTTGTTCAATCTCGTTACCGGCAAGTCACTTTACTCGTACCGTAATGCATGATCCCATGACTAGACACTTGGTCACTTTGAGCTCATAATGATGATGCATTCCCGAGTGGGCCCAGTGATACCTCTCCGTCATACGGAGTGACAAATCCCAGTCTTGATCCGTGTCAACCCAACAGACACTTTCGGAGATACCCGTAGTATACCTTTATAGTCACCCAGTTACGTTGTGACGTTTGGTACACCCAAAGCACTCCTACGGTATCCGGGAGTTACACGATCTCATGGTCTAAGGAAAAGATACTTGACATTGGAAAAACTCTAGCAAACGAACTATACGATCTTATGCTATGTTTAGGATTGGGTCTTGTCCATCACATCATTCTCCTAATGATGTGATCTCGTTATCAATGACATCCAATGTCCATAGTCAGGAAACCATGACTATCTGTTGATCAACGAGCTAGTCAACTAGAGGCTTACTAGGGACATGTTGGTGTCTATTATTCACACATGTATTACGATTTCCGGATAACACAATTATAGCATGAATAAAGACAATTATCATGAACAAGGAAATATAATAATAATGCTTTTATTATTGCCTCTAGGGCATATTTCCAACATCTCCCACTTGCACTAGAGTCAATAGTCTAGTTACATTGTGATGAATCGAACACCCATGGAATTCTGGTGTTGATCATGTTTTGCTCTAGGGAGAGGTTTAGTCAATGGATCTGCTACATTCAGGTCCGTATGTACTTTACAAATATCTATGTCTCCATCTTGAACGTTTTCATGAATGGAGTTGAAGCGACGCTTGATGTGCCTGGTCTTCTTGTGAAACCTGGGCTCCTTGGCAAGTGCAATAGCTCTAGTGTTGTCACAGAAGAGTTTGATTGGCCCCGACGCATTGGGTATGACTCCTAGGTCGGTGATGAACTCCTTCACCCAAATTGCTTCATGCGCTGCCTCCGAGGCTGCCATGTACTCTGCTTCACATGTAGATCCCGCCACGATGCTCTGCTTGCAACTGCACCAGCTTACTGCCCCACCATTCAAAATATACACGTATTCGGTTTGTGACTTAGAGTCATCCAGATCTGTGTCGAAGCTAGCGTCGACGTAACCCTTTACGACGAGCTCTTCGTCACCTCCATAAACGAGAAACATTTCCTTAGTCCTTTTCAGGTACTTCAGGATATTCTTGACCGCTGTCCAGTGTTCCTTGCCGGGATTACTTTGGTACCTTCCTACCAAACTTACGGCAAGGTTTACATCAGGTCTGGTACACAGCATGGCATACATAATAGAACCTATGGCTGAGGCATAGGGGATGACACTCATCTCTTCTATATCTTCTGCCGTGGTCGGACATTGAGCTGAGCTCAATTTCACACCTTGTAACACAGGCAAGAACCCCTTCTTAGACTGATCCATATTGAATTTCTTCAATATCTTATCAAGGTATGTGCTTTGTGAAAGACCTATGAGGCGTCTTGATCTATCTCTATAGATCTTGATGCCTAATATATATGCAGCTTCTCCAAGGTCCTTCATTGAAAAACTCTTATTCAAGTAGGCCTTAATGTTGTCCAAGAGTTATATATCATTTCCCATCAAAAGTATGTCATCTACATATAATATGAGAAATGCTACAGAGCTCCCACTCACTTTCTTGTAAACGCAGGCTTCTCCATAAGTCTGCGTAAACCCAAACGCTTTCATCATCTCATCAAAGCGAATGTTCCAACTCCGAGATGCTTGCACCAGCCCATAAATCGAGCATTGGAGCTTGCACACCTTGTCAACATTCTTAGGGTCGACAAAACCTTCCGGCTGCATCATATACAGTTCTTCCTTAAGATAGCCGTTAAGGAATGCCGTTTTGACGTCCATTTGCCATATCTCATAATCATAGTATGCGGCAATTGCTAACATGATTCGGACGGACTTCAGCTTCGCTACGGGAGAGAAAGTCTCATCGTAGTCAACCCCTTGAACTTGTCGATAACCCTTAGCGACAAGCCGAGCTTTATAGATGGTCACATTACCATCCGCGTCCGTCTTCTTTTTAAAGATCCATTTATTTTCTATCGCTCGCCGATCATCGGGCAAGTCTGTCGAAGTCCATACTTTGTTTTCGTACATGGATCCTATCTCGGATTGCATGGCTTCTAGCCATTTGTTGGAATCTGGGCCCGCCATTGCTTCTTCATAGTTCGAAGGCTCACCGTTGTCTAACAACATGATTTCCAGGACAGGGTTGCCGTACCACTCTGGTGCGGAACGTGTCCTTGTGGACCTACGAAGTTCAGTAGGAGCTTGATCTGAAGTATCTTGATCATCATCATTAACTTCCTCTCCAATCGGTGCAGGCACCACAGGAACATTTTCCTGAGCTGCGCTACTCTCCGTTTCAAGAGGCAGTACTTCATCAAGCTCCAATTTCCTCCCACTTACTTCTTTCGAGAGAAACTCTTTCTCTAGAAAGGATCCATTCCTGGCAACAAAGATCTTGCCTTCGGATCTGAGGTAGAAGGTATACCCAATAGTTTCTTTAGGGTATCCTATGAAGACGCATTTTTCCGACTTGGGTTCGAGCTTTTCAGGTTGAAGTTTCTTGACATAAGCATCGCATCCCCAAACTTTTAGAAACGACAGCTTAGGTTTCTTCCCAAACCATAATTCATACGGTGTCGTCTCAACGGATTTCGACGGAGCCCTATTTAAAGTGAATGCGGCAGTCTCTAAAGCATAGCCCCAAAAAGATAGCGGTAAATTGGTAAGAGACATCATAGATCGCACCATATCCAATAGAGTGCGATTATGATGTTCGGACACACCATTACGCTGAGGTGTTCCAGGCAGCGTGAGTTGTGAAACTATTCCACATTTTCTTAAGTGTGTGCCAAATTCGTGACTCAAGTATTCTCCTCCACGATCTGGTCGCAAAAACTTGATTTTTCTGTCACGTTGATTCTCAACCTCACTCTGAAATTCCTTGAACTTTTCAAAGGTTTCAGACTTGTGTTTCATTAAGTAGACATACCCATATCTACTCAAGTCATCAGTGAGAGTGAGAACATAACGATATCCTCCGCGAGCCTCAATACTCATTGGACCGCACACATCAGTATGTATGATTTCCAATAAATTGGTTGCTCGCTCCATTGTTCCGGAGAACGGAGTCTTGGTCATTTTGCCCATGAGGCATGGTTCGCATGTGTCAAATGATTCATAATCGAGAGACTCTAAAAGTCCATCAGCATGGAGCTTCTTCATGCGCTTGACACCAATGTGACCAAGGCGGCAGTGCCACAAGTATGTGGGACTATCGTTATCAACTTTAATTCTTTTGGTATTCACACTATGAATATGTGTATCATCACGTACGAGATTCATTAAGAATAAACCATTAACCATCGGAGCATGACCATAAAACATATCACTCATATAAATAGAACAACCATTATTCTCGGATTTAAATGAGTAGCCATCTCGAATTAAACGAGATCCAAATACAATGTTCATGCTCAAACTTGGCACTAAATAACAATTATTGAGGTTTAAAACTAATCCCGTAGGTAAATGTAGAGGTAGCGTGCCGACGGCGATCACATCGACCTTGGAACCATTCCCGATGCGCATCGTCACCTCGTCCTTCGCCAGTCTCCGCTTATTCCGCAGCTCCTGCTTTGAGTTACAAATGTGAGCAACTGCACCGGTATCAAATACCCAGGAGCTACTACGAGTATTGGTAAGGTACACATCAATTACACGTATATCACATATACCTTTTGTTTTGCCGGCCTTCTTGTCCGCTAAGTATTTGGGGCAGTTCCGCTTCCAGTGACCACTTCCCTTGCAATAAAAGCACTCAGTCTCGGGCTTGGGTCCATTCTTTGGCTTCTTCCCAGTAGCTTGCTTACCTTGCGCGGCAACTCCCTTGCCGTCCTTCTTGAAGTTCTTCTTACCCTTGCCCTTCTTGAACTTAGTGGTTTTATTCACCATCAACACTTGATGTTCCTTTTTGACTTCTACCTCTGCTGATTTCAGCATTGCAAATAACTCAGGAATGGTCTTTTCCATCCCCTGCATATTGAAGTTCATCACAAAGCTCTTGTAGCTTGGTGGAAGCGACTGGAGGATTCTGTCAATGACCGCATCATCTGGGAGATTAACTCCCAGCTGAGTCAAGCGGTTATGTAACCCAGACATAGTGAGTATGTGCTCACTGACAGAACTATTTTCCTCCATCTTACAGCTGAAGAATTTGTCGGAGACTTCATATCTCGCGACCCAGGCATGAGCTTGAAAAACCATTTTCAGCTCTTCGAACATCTCATATGCTCCATGTCTCTCAAAACGCTTTTGGAGCCCCGGCTCTAAGCTGTAAAGCATGCCACACTGAACGAGGGAGTAGTCATCAGCATGTGTCTGCCAAGCGTTCATAACGTCTTGGTTCTGTGGGACGGGTGCGTCACCTAGCGGTGCTTGTAGGACATATTCTTTCTTGGCAGCTATGAGGATGATCCTCAGGTTCCGGACCCAGTCCGTATAGTTGCTGCCATCATCTTTCAGCTTGGTTTTCTCTAGGAACGCGTTGAAGTTGAGGACAACGTTGGCCATTTGATCTACAAGACATATTGTAAAGATTTTAGACTAAGTTCATGATAATTAAGTTCATCTAATCAAATTATTCAATGAACTTCCACTCAGATAGACATCCCTCCAGTCATCTAAGTATAACATGATCCGAGTTAACTAGGCCGTGTCCGATCATCACGTGAGACGAACTAGTCAACGTCGGTGAACATCTTCATGTTGATCATATCTTCTATACGACTCATGCTCGACCTTTCGGTCTTCTGTGTTCCGAGGCCATGTCTATACATGCTAGGCTCGTCAAGTCAACCTAAGTGTTTGCATGTGTAAATCTGTCTTACACCCATTGTATGTGAACGTTGGAATCTATCACACCCGATCATCACGTGGTGCTTCGAAACAACGAACTGTCGCAACGGTGCACAGTTAGGGGGAACACTTTCTTGAAATTATTATGAGGGATCATCTTATTTACTACCGTCGTTCTAAGTAAACAAGATGTACAAAACATGATAAACATCACATGCAATCAAATAATAATAGTGACATGATATGGCCAATATCACATAGCTCCTTTGATCTCCATCTTGGGGCTCCATGATCGTCTTGTCACCGGCATGACACCATGATCTCCATCATCATGATCTCCATCATCGTGTCTCCATGAAGTTGCTCGCCAACTATTACTTCTTGAAAGTGCGTTATATCGACTAGAGGGGGGGTGAATAGGCGAATTTTATGAAAGTCTTCAAAACGTGAGAGTTATGAAGACAAACAGTGAAGATTATGCCTATTACTATGCAGCGGAAGTTAGATTACACTAGGCCAGCCATGGTCATGTATTCAATAGAGTGAAAGCGCAATGACAAACAGCTTCAGTGTAATAAGGATCAGGTAGGAAGAAGTTATGAAGCCGAACAGATCATACATTCATGTTGTGAAGACAAAAGATAAAGCAAGCATGCAATGGCTTCACAATGAATAACTGTAAGTGAAGGGAAGTGAAGATGAAACCAGTGACACGTTGAAGACAATGATTTGTTGTTCCAGTTCCAGTTGCTGTGACAACTGTACGTCTGGTTGGAGCGGCTAGGTATTTAAACCAAAGGACACACAGTCCCGGACACCCAGTCAAGGACACTTAGTCCAAGACACCCAGTCCTCACCGTTTTCTCCTTGAGCTAAGGTCACACAGACCTCGCCCAATCACTCTGGTAAGTCTTCAAGGTAGACTCCCAAACCTTCACAGACTTCGTTCACTGGCAATCCACAATTTCTCTTGGATGCTCAGAACGCGACGCCTAACCGTTTGGAGGATGCACAGTCCTCAAGTGTAATAAGTCTTCAAATCACACAGACACGAAGACTTAAGTGATGCCCAATTTACTCTGGCTCTGGGTGGTTAGGGCTTTTCTCCTCACTGGGAATTTTTCTTTCAAAGGCTTCGAGGTGGGTTGCTCTCAAACGACAAAAGCCGTGCACTGAAATCTGAGCAGCTAACCATTTAAGGTTGTGGGGGGTGGACTATTTATAGCCACTTGGCAACCCGACCTGATCTGTCCGAAATGACCCTGGGTCACTAAGGAACTGACACGTGTACCAACGGTCGGATTTTGAACTCACACGGCAACTTTACTTGGGCTACAAGTAAAGCTGACTTGTCTGACTCTGGACAAGATTTTCTCTCAAAGTCTTCGCTCGAAGACATAGGATTTGAATTTGGCATCACTTCAGTCATTCTGACTGGTTCTCTTCGACCCCACTTAACAGTACGGTGGTTCCTATGACACAACATGAATGAAATAAAACTACGAAGGATCTAGGTCTTCGAGTTCCAAAAGCTTCATAGGGAGTCTTCTCATGTCATTGTCTTCAATATGAATATCTTCATAAACCACCATTGTCTTCAATGTCTTCGTACATTTTTAGGGGTCATCTCTGGTAGTAAAACCGAATCAATGAGGGACTTCTACCTGTGTTTTCCTGCAATTCTCACAAACACATTAGTCCCTCAACTAGGTTTGTCGTCAATACTCCAAAACCAACTAGGGGTGGCACTAGATGCACTTACACTTCTACTACTATGGCTAACGCGTTTAGCAATAAAGTAAAGTAATTTACATGGCGTTTCTCAATGACACGCAGGTCATACAAAAATAAAGACAACTCCTATGGCTCCTGCCAGTTGTCATACTCATCGACATGCAAGTTGTGATTCCTATTACAATAGCATGAACATCTCATACATCACATATATATCATTCATCATTCATCACAACTTTGGCCATATCACATCACAGAACACTTGCTGCAAAAACAAGTTAGATGTCCTCTAATTGTTGGTGCAAGTTTTACGTGGCTGCAATAGGGTTCTAGCAAGAACATTTTCTTACCTACGTGAAAGCCACAACGTGATTTTTCAACTTCTATTTACCCTTCATAAGGACCCTTTTCATCAAATCCGCTCCAACTAAAGTGGGAGAGACAGACACCCGCCAGCCACCTTATGCAACTTGTGCATGTTAGTCGGTGGAACCGGTCTCACGTAAGCGTACGTGTAAGGTTGGTCCGGGCCGCTTCATCCCACAATACTGCTGAGGCAAGATAAGACTAGTAGCGGCAAGAAAGTTGACAACATCTACGCCCGCAACAAATTGTGTTCTACTCGTGCAAAGAGAACTACGCATAAACCTAGCTCATGATGCCACTGTTGGGGAACATTGCAGAAAACAGAAAATTTCCTACGGTTTCACCAAGATCCATATATGAGTTCATCTAGCAATGAGTGATCGGATGCATCTACATACCTTTGTAGATCGCGAGCGGAAGCGTTCACTAGAACGTGGATGATGGAGTCGTACTCGCCGTGATCCAAATCACCGATGACCAACCGCCGAACGGACGGCACCTCCGCGTTCAACACACGTACGGAGCGGATGACGTCTCCTCCTTCTTGATCCAGCAAGGGGGAAGGAGAGGTTGATGAAGATCCAGCAGCACGACGGCGTGGTGGTGGATGCAGTTGTCACGTGCAGCAGGGCTTCGCCGAGCGTCTGCGCGAGAGGGAGAGGTGTAGCAGGGGAGAGAGGGGCGCCAAGATGCAAGGGTGCGGCTGCCCCCTCCCTCCCCCACTTTATATAGGCCCCTGGGGGGCGCCGGCCCTTGGGAGATCCAATCTCCAAGGGGGGCGGCAGCCAAGGGGGGTGGAGTGCCCCCCAAGGCAAGTGGGGCGCCCCCCCCCCACCCTAGGGTTCCAACCCTAGGCGCAGGGGGTGGGCCTAGGGGGCGCACCAGCCCACTAAGGGCTGGTTCCCCTTCCCACTTCAGCCCATGGGGCCCTCCGGGATGGGTGGCCCCACCCGGTGGACCCCCGGGGCCCATCCGGTGGTCCCGGTACAATACCGGTGACCCCCGAAACTTTCCCGATGGCCGAAACTGCACTTCCTATATATAATTCTTTACCTCCGGACCATTCCGGAACTCCTCGTGACGTCCGGGATCTCATCCGGGACTCCGAACAACTTTCGGATTACTGCATATACCTATCTTTACAACCCTAGCGTCACCGAACCTTAAGTGTGTAGACCCTACGGGTTCGGGAGACATGTAGACATGACCGAGATTGCTCTCCGGTCAATAACCAACAGCGGGATCTGGATATATATGTTGGCTCCCACATGCTCCTCGATGATCTCATCGGATGAACCACGATGTCGAGGATTCAAGCAACCCCGTATACAATTCCCTTTGTCAATCGGTATTTTACTTGCCCGAGATTCGATCGTCGGTATCCCAATACCTTGTTCAATCTCGTTACCGGCAAGTCACTTTACTCGTACCGTAATGCATGATCCCGTGACCAGACACTTGGTCACTTTGAGCTCATAATGATGATGCATTACCGAGTGGGCCCAATGATACCTCTCCGTCATACGGAGTGACAAATCCCAGTCTTGATCCGTGTCAACCCAACAGACACTTTCGGAGATACCCGTAGTATACCTTTATAGTCACCCAGTTATGTTGTGACGTTTGGTACACCCAAAGCACTCCTACGGTATCCGGGAGTTACACGATCTCATGGTCTAAGGAAAGGATACTTGACATTGGAAAAACTCTAGCAAACGAACTATACGATCTTATGTTATGTTTAGGATTGGGTCTTGTCCATCACATCATTCTCCTAATGATGTGATCTCGTTATCAATGACATCCAATGTCCATAGTCAGGAAACCATGACTATCTGTTGATCAACGAGCTAGTCAACTAGAGGCTTACTAGGGACATGTTGGTGTCTATTATTCACACATGTATTACGATTTCCGGATAACACAATTATAGCATGAATAAAGACAATTATCATGAACAAGGAAATATAATAATAAGGCTTTTATTATTGCCTCTAGGGAATATTTCCAACACAAAAAAGAAACAACAGAGCTTGAGCTAAAGCAAGCAACCAAACATGTCTTTCCCCTCTTAAAGACATGTGGCATCTCTCCTCTTGAACACCAAGCATCTGGGGTCTTTGATGATATTACTTTCTCTCTCCCCCTGAGTATTCTCTCTTTCTCCCCCTATAGGAAAGATTAAGCTTTGATGTGATCTCTCTCCCCCTTTGACATCAATTCCAAGAAGGGCTCTTTTGGACATGTGATACAAATGGGTTGGTCCTTGAGTCACAGAGCAAAGCAGCATGTCTAATATGATGCTGGTAGAGGACAAGAATCATTGAGTGGAACTGGAGCAAACAGAAATCAGTAATAAGTGGCAAGTTGGTTTTCCTGTGGTGGAATCGGTGACTCCGAGTTGTGTGCTTCAGTTGCACCGAAAGATTTCGGTTGGGCCGAAGAGAACAAACTGGTGTGACCGAGTTCATTAGAGTGAAACCACTTGTCACCTCAACTCACTAGACAAGTAAGATCTCACAAGGATATGCAAGGAATTTACTGAAAGATTTGCAATGAATTGGATGCAGAAAATGCAGAACAAAAAGAAAAGACAAGAAAGGATCTAGATGAAGTTTTTTTTGAAAGGGGAAACAAATATGCAAATGCAAAAGCACGGAGAAACACTAGAGAACTTCATCTAGAAATGGTCGGTGACAAAGTCACCTATGTTAGAGTATATTGACTTAGGAGTCAAGTGAGAGCACTTGATCATAGGTCATACTCATCGTTTAAGCTCAAAATGGGGTTACCATTTTTCGTTTAAGCCTTTTGATGTATTCACATCTTGTCGAGTTTCTTTGACTCATGACTTGGAGTAAAGCTTCTCTAAGATGGAATAACATACCTTGGGTGGTGGTGTTGATCTTGCACATGTAGTTGAACTTGTGTGGGTTGCTCAAGGTTGATGTAGTTCATCAAGAGTTGGGAGCACCACTTGGAGTTTGAGTTCATCTACCTACATGGGTTAGCTTTGCAAGGAAGAGCACTTGTGTATCCAAAATGACAATCATGAGACTCAACAAAGAATTTGCCAAAGGATATGTTTGAATGGTTTCGTGCTTCCTTGTCTTCAACCACCATTGTGTAGAGACTTGGTGATGTAGAGATTGCTCAAGATGTGAGTGAGTTGCAATCTCATAGATTTAGATTCATCCAAGTACCTAAAGGGTTAGATAACATGCAAGGTACAAATATATTCAAGACATATGAATAGCATCATAAGAGAAATATCGAGGATTAGTCATAGGCTCATGCCCCGCATGTATCAAATGGAGTTCCTACTCCAAGTTTGAAGCATCAATGATGTTCAATTCACCTCTCAACCTGCAAAACACTTTCTCATCAAGTGGTTTAGTGAATATATCCGCCAATTGCTTATCGGTGCGAACATGCTTAAGGTTAATGTCCCCTTTTGCAACATGATCTCGAATGAAATGATGACAAACTTCAATATGCTTAGTTCGAGAGTGTTGCATGGGATTGTGAGCAATCTTAATAGCACTTTCATTGTCACATAGCAATGGAACATGTTTCACATATATCCCATAATCTTTAAGAGTTTGGGTCATCCAAAGTAATTGAGCACAACATGAACCAGTGGCAATGTATTCCGCTTCGGTGGTGGATAAGGATACCGAGTTTTGTTTCTTGGAAGACCAAGACACAAGAGATCTACCAAGGAATTGACAAGTACCCGAAGTGGATTTTCTATCAACCTTGTCTCCGGCATAGTCCGAATCAGAGTAGCCAACAAGATCAAAAGAGGACCTCTTAGGATACCAAATGCCAAAATTTGGTGTATGGATTAGGTATCTCACTATCCTTTTCACAGCCTTAAGATGGCATTGTTTAGGAGCAACTTGATATCGTGCACACATGCACACACTCAGCATAATATCGGGACAAGAGGCACATAGATATAAAAATGAACCAATCATAGAGCGATAAACTTTTTGATCAACCGGTTCACCATCTTTGGTCAAATCAAGATGTCCACTAGTAGGCATGGGTGTAGTCATACCTTTGCATTCTTGCATATTGAACTTCTTGAATAAGTCCTTGGTGTACTTCGTTTGAGAGACAAAGGTACCTTCCTTAGTTTGCTTGATTTGCAAACCGAGAAAGAATTTGAGTTCACTCATCATAGACATCTCAAACTTCTCCGACATTAGCTTTCCAAACTTCTCACAAAAATGAGGGTTAGTTGAACCAAATATGATATCATCCACATAAATTTGGCACACAAATAGTTCTCCATTAACCATTTTAGTAAAAAGAGTAGAATCAATTTTACCAATTTCAAAGCCTTTTTCAATAAGGAACTTGGTCAAGCATTTATACCATGCTCTAGGAGCTTGTTTAAGACCATAAAGGGCTTTGTGAAGTTTGTAAACATGATTAGGTTTCTTAGGATTGACGAAGCCGGGAGGTTGCTTAACATAAACTTCCTCCTCAATTTTGCCATTTAGAAAAGCACTTTTAATGTCCATTTGGTACAAGGTGATATCATGTTGATTAGCATAAGCAAGTAAGATGCGAATGGACTCAAGTCTAGCAACGGGAGCATATGTCTCACCATAGTCCATACCTTCAACTTGTGTGTAGCCTTGGGCGACGAGACGTGCTTTGTTGCGAACCACTTGTCCATCTTCATCTTACTTGTTGCGAAACACCCATTTGGTACCAATGATGTTGTGGTTGTTGTCGGGCTTCTCGACTAATGTCCACACTTGATTTCTCTCAAAGTTGTGTAGCTCTTCATGCATAGCGTTTATCCAGTCCGGATCCTCCGATGCTTCTTCAACCTTCATAGGTTCAATGCTAGAGATGAATGAGTAATGTTCACAAAAGTTAGCTAAATGAGTTTTAGAGCGAGTGATTCTCCCAGTTTGGATATCATTGTAGATTTGCTTGACGGGATGATCTTTGGCAATTCTTGCTCGAACTCGTGAAAGCTTTTGCTTGGGTCAGGGTGGAACATCCTCTTCATCTTGTGCTTCTTCTTGGCCTTCTTCATTGTTGACGTTGTCATTCTCTTGTCATGGTGGAGAAGGAGGTTGTTGATTTTCATCTTGGTGCGCTTCCTCGTTTTCTTCATCTTGGCGTGTCGCACTTGTGGATGCTTCCGTATCAACTCTTGGTTCACCTTGTCGTGAGGTAGAAGCTTCCACTTGAACGGACGAGGTACTCTCCTTCACTTCCGTTGGACAAATCTTGCCAATGGACAAGTCTTGAATTGCTTCCGAAGGGTCTTTGTCTCCTACATCAATTGGCAATTGCTCTACTTGCGATCCGTTAGATTCATCAAACTTCACATCTACCGTCTCTTCAACCTTTCGGGTGAAATTGTTGTAGACACGGTAAGTGTGAGAGTTTGAGCCATAACCAAGTAGGAAACCTTCATGAGATTTAGGAGCAAATTTAGAACAACGATGCTTATCAAGAATGTAGCACTTTGAGCCAAATACTTGAAAGTATCCAACTTGGGGTTTGTTACCGGTGAGGAGCTCGTATGCCGTCTTGCCGAGTAGCTTGTGAAAATACAAGCGATTTGTTGCATGACAAGTTGTCTCAACCGCTTCCGCCCAAAAGTGCTTTAGCGTTTTGTACTCATCAAGCATCGTTCTTGCCATCTCGATAAGAGTCTGGTTCTTCCTCTCAACAACTCCATTTTGTTGAGGTGTGTACGTAGCCGAGAACTCGTGTGAAATCCCTTCTTCGTCAAGAAAGGTTTCCACATTTGCGTTCTTGAACTCCGTTCCGTTGTCGCTCCGAACCTTCTTGATCTTCACGTCAAACTGATTTTGGGCCTTCCTAGCGAAGTTTTTGAAGATCTTCTGGACCTGTGATTTGTCATCAAGAAAGAACACCCACGTAAATCTTGAAAAACCATCAACTACGACTAGACCAAATGAGTTACCACCAAGACTCTTGTAGGCATTTGGACCAAAGAGATCCATGTGAAGTAGCTCGAGTGGTCTTCTTGTGGTCATGATGTTCTTTGCGCGGTGACTTCCTCCAACTTGTTTTCCTGCTTGACAAGCACTACAAAGTCTATCCTTGTCAAATATGACATCTTTTATTCCAAGGATATGATCACCTTTAATAAGCTTATCAAGATTTCGCATACCAACATGACCTAGTCTTCTATGCCACAACCAGCCTTTAGAAGATTTAGCAATTAAGCAAGTTTTAGGTTGAGCCTTTTTAGTGAAATCAACAATGTAAAGATCTCCTCTATGTATACCAGTAAAGACCATTTTATGATTGTCTCTACGAAACACTTGGCAATCTACTTCAGTGAATAGAACATTGAAACCAAAATCAGCAAGTCTGGAAACTGAAAGTAAATTGTATCCAAGGGATTCAACGAGCATGACATTTTGTATGGAGCTATCATGTGAGATGGCCACCTTACCAAGGCCAACCACCTTACCCTTTGAATTATCACCAAAAGTGACATATTTTCAAGGGCCGTTGTTTTTAGCAAGCTCACGGAACATCTCTTCATCTCCGGTCATATGATCAGTCCATCCACTATCAAGGACCCATTCCTTTCCTCCAGCCATGTAGCCGCGAAGATTTGCCATAAGACCAAAATGCCTCATTGCATCATCAAGATCATCTTCACCATAGTATCCATGTTCAACATCATCTTGTGATTGATCAATTCCTAGAGAGGGTAATTCATTAGATAAATGATCATCACAATGGTTACCTTTATGAATTCTAATAGCTTCGGATATGATATCGCTAATGATCCCAACATTTCCTATGGCACGCATGAGATTGGTAATCTTAAATAGACAATCACCAAAGCTAGGATCACTAGAGTTCATCTTACTCATGGCAATAGACTTATGGAGAATTTCGTCTAATTTTTTCAAGGAATAATCTGGAAATCGTTCCTCAAGAAATTTCCATATAGCATAGGCACAATCAAGAGTAGGCAAACTAGCAATCAAATTTTTGGGCAATCCTCTTATGATAAGATTGATGGTTCTAAGATTGCGAATCATGTCAAGATCTTCTTCGGGTGTGGGATGCAAGGGATCAATATGAGGTGCACGAGGACTAGTAATGTACTTGTTCAAATGATATTCATTGAAGATCTCAAGCATTTCATTTTTCCACTCATGAAAATACTCTCCATCAAGAATAGGCACTCTATGTCTAAGACTCCCTAAAGTAGACACATCCATATTCCTCCAATGGTGTTTAAACCAAGGCAATGGAGACCAAAGCTCTGATACCAATTAAAAGGATCGAGAAGAGGTGTCTAGAGGGGGGGTGATTAGACACTAAGTGCCAAAAGTTGCAGTTTTTAATATTCTTATGTTTAAGTGGAGTTTAAGCACAAGTTTAACAAACACAATACATATCAAGCAAGCATGCAATGAGTATATGAGCAGCGGAAAGTAAAGCATGCAACTTGCAAGAATGTAAAGGGAAGGGTTTGGAGTATTCAAACGCAATTGGAGACACGGATGTTTTTCTCATGGTTCCAATAGGTGGTGCTATCGTACATCCACGTTGACGGAGACTTCAACCCACGGAGGATAACGGTTGCGCGAGTCCACGGAGGGCTCCACCCACGAAGGGTCCACGAAGAAGCAGCCTTGTCTATTCCATCATGGCCGTCGCCCACGAAGGACTTGCCTCACTAGCGGTAGATCTTCACGAAGTAGGCGATCTCCTTGCCCTTACAAACTCCTTGGTTCAACTCCACAATCTTGTCGGAGGCTCCCAAGTGACACCTAGCCAATCTAGGAGACACCACTCTCCAAGAAGTAACAAATGGTGTGTTGATGATGAACTCCTTGCTCTTGTGCTTCAAATGATAGTCTCCCCACCACTCAACTCTCTCTCACAGGATTTGGATTTGGTGGAAAGAAGATTTGACTGGAAAGCAACTTGGGGAAGGCTAGAGATCAAGATTCATATGGTTGGAATGGAATATCTTGACCTCAACACAAGTGTAGGTGGTTCTCTCTCAGAAAATGTGTATTGGAAGTGTAGGTATGTTCTAATGGCTCTCTCCATGAATGAAGAGTGGGTGGAGGGGTATATATAGCTGAGGGAGTCCCGGATTAGGGGGTGTTCGGATAGCTGGACTATACCTTCAGCCGGACTCCAGGACTATGAAGATACAAGATTGAAGACTCTGTCCCGTGTCCGGAAGGGACTTTCCTTGGCGTGGAAGGCAAGCTTGGCGATGCGGATATTCAGATATCCTACCATTGTAACCGACTTTGTGTAACCCTAACCCTCTCCGGTGTCTATATAAACCGGAGGGTTTTAGTCCGTAGGACAGAATCTCAACATACAACAATCATACCATAGGCTAGCTTCTAGGGTTTAGCCTCCTTGATCTCGTGGTAGATCTACTCTTGTACTACCCATATCATCAATATTAATCAAGCAAGACGTAGGGTTTTACCACCATCAAGAGGGCCTGAACCTGGGTAAAAACATTGTGTCCCTTGTCTCCTGTTACCATCCGCCTAGACGCACAGTTCGGGACCCCCTACCCGAGATCCGCCGGTTTTGACACCGACATTGGTGCTTTCATTGAGAGTTCCTCTGTGCCGTCGCAATTAGGACGGATGTCTCTCCCCGTCTTTAAAGACGGCGCCGTTATTAAGGGAGCCTTGGCTGTGGGCCAAACTCTCCGGCTAGGCGGTTTTCTTATGACCGCCTGTTCGGCTGTTGCGCCGACGGTGACCTCTCGGGTCATCAAAAGCAATCTTAACGTCAGCTCGGAATTCGTCGACCAGTTGGATCCAATGGAGCTCTCTTCCATAAACGAGCTCTCGGATCGCATCGCCGCCCTGGGGGTCACTACGTATTATGACCAGGTTGGGCTTAAACCCGATCTAAGAGAGATTAATTCTCCCCAAGTCACCCATCATGTTGCCGTGGTAGAGGCACAGTGCGGCGACCCTTCATCTATCTTAAAGACTAGCTACGTCCGGATTCCCGATCCCTCCAAGCCGGATACCCGCGGAGGGGAGGACGTAACTCAAGACCTGAACTTAGAATCAGGTAACGGGCTAGATTCATTGGACAACATCCAAGAATCCAAACTTCAGAGTTCGGAAACTCCTTGGCCTCTAAGTCTTAGATTGGGTGAGGTTTCGGATTTAATTCCACCCACCCACCCGAACATAAGCGATCTATCCCAAATCAGGCAAAAGCCCGAAGAAACAGTACATCATTACTGGGCGAGGTTCCTCCTAATTATGAACAGGATAAAGGACTGCCGCGAGGAAGACGCAATCTCAATCTTCTGCAATAATTGCACGGACAAGGGAATCCTCAACGCCATAAGTCGTCGTGATATTACACGCTTTGCTGACTTGGCGTCCATAGTACAAAAGTTTTGTGAGATGGAAAGCGCCTGGAAAACTGAAATAAAATTTTGGGACAATCCGGCCCTGAATAGAAACCCCGTCCGAAATAAAAGGGTGCATCATCGTCAGACACCCGGGTTAAAAACCAAAAAACCAAAACCCTCTACAGGGCATGGAACCGTACTGGAGGGATGGCTTAATGGACCCTGTAAAATTCATAGTACAGAGGACGCCACACCAACTCACAGCCTTAGAGCATGTTGGATACTCCGGCAGGTGGCGAAAAGGGGCGAAGCTCTCCTAATCCCGGAGGCCGCAGAGAGCCACCTCGGGGATCCCAGTACAGTCTTAACAGTCTTCGAGACTTTCGCATCAAATAATATGCGAAAAGAACACTCCGCAGCCTCGCCGAAGTCTATCAAGTAGCAACAATAAACCCATGGAGTGACACGGCTATTACTTTTAATGCCAGTGACGAACCTAAATTCCGAACAGCTAGAGCACCAGCTGCATTGGTCCTCAGTCCAATTGTGGACGGCTTTCGCCTCACCAAGGTACTCATGGATGGAGGCAGTGGATTGAACCTCATTTACGAGGAAACCCTTCAAAAAATGGAAATAGACTGGAACCGCATCGAGCGAAGCAGCACAACCTTTAGAGGAATAATTCCCAGTCGGGAAGCACGCTGTATAGAAAAAATCACACTAGATGTGGTGTTCGGCACGCCGGATAATTACAGGTCCGAAGAGGTCACGTTTCAGGTGGCCCCGTTCAGTAGCGGATACCACGCTCTGCTAGGGCGGGAAGCATTCACAATCTTCCAAGCAATACCTCATTACAGGTACATGAAGCTCAAGATGCCCAGGCCGAACGGAATTATCACTCTCGCTAGTGATCCGGACATAGCACTCCGCCCCGAAAACAAGACAGCCGCATTAGCCCTTGAGGCACTATCCGAAGCCCTAGCGGCTGAGGAACTGACTGCGCTGCGCTCCATGGTCAACAGGGACGATGTGATACTCGACAAAAGATCCAAGTCCACCTCCTTCAAACCAGCGGACAAAATAGTCAAATTCCAGGTCCATCCAATGGACCCCAATAAAACAGCTTCCATTGGGGCACGATTGAACCCTGATGTAGACGCCGCACTGCGAGAGTTCCTACGTGAAAACTAGGACATTTTCGCCTGGCACCCCTCAGACATGCTAGGAATCCCACGCAGGCTGGCCGAACACAGCTTAAATATCCTAAAAGGATTCAAACCCGTCAAACAAGCTCTTCGGCGTTTTTCTAAACCCAAGAGACAGGCCATGGGAGAGGAGCTAGCCAAGCTATTGGAAGCCGGATTCATCAGAGATATAAAACATCCGGACTGGCTAGCAAACCTGGTGATGGTACCAAAGAAGGACAAATCCTGGCGCCTATGCGTTGATTTTAAAGACCTTAACAAGGCTTGCCCAAAGGATCCCTTCCCCCTCCCCCGCATCGATCAAATCATCGACGCTACCGCAGGACACGATTCGTTGTGTTTCCTCGACGCGTACTCCGGCTACCATCCAATCAAGATGGCCGAGTCAGACCAAGCCGCAACGGCATTCATCACACCATACGGCCCATTCTGCTTCAACACAATGCCCTTCGGGCTCAAAAATGCCGGCGCAACGTATCAGCGCATGATTCAGACATGTCTGGCAAACCAGATCGGCAAAACAGTGGAGGCATACGTGGATGATGTGGTCGTAAAAACAAGACATGTCGAATCTCTAGTAGACGACCTGAGGCTTACATTTGATAACCTCCGAACATATGACATCAAGCTCAACCCGGAAAAACGCGTTTTCGGCGTTCCGGCCGGAAAGCTCTTGGGCTTCATTGTATCCGATAGAGGAATTGAAGCAAACCCAGCCAAAAACTGAGCTCTGTCACAATTGGATATCCCAAAAGACCTCAAACAAATACATAAGCTAACCGGATGTGTGGCGGCTCTAAGCCACTTTATCTCCCGCTTGGGAGAAAAGGCACTACCCCTCTATCGCCTTCTTCGACGCACCGAACACTTCGAGTGGATGGATGCCGCCACGGCCGGACTCAATGAAATAAAAGCCATATTGGCAACAAACCTAGTCCTGGCCGCACCAAACATCGGCGAACCAATGCTATTATACATTGCAGCAACCCATCAGGTTGCCAGCGCAGTACTCGTCGTCGAACGGGAAACGGACGGACACAAATTCCCCCTTCAAAAGCCGGTCTACTACGTGTCCACGGTCCTCACTCCATGCAAATCACGGTACCCGCATTATCAAAAGATTGCATACGCGGTATTCATGGCATCCCGGAAGCTACGACACTACTTTCAAGAGTGTTCGATAACAGTAGCCTCGGAAGTACCACTCAGCGATATAATGAACAACCGCGACGCAACGGGCCGGATTGCAAAATGGGCCATCGAGCTCCTCCCGTTCGACATAACTTATAAGCCATGGCGAGCTATCAAGTCGCAAGTTCTGGCCGACTTCGTCGCAGAATGGACGGAGGCCGAACTCCCTAAAGAGTACGGCACATACTCAAACTAGATCATGCATTTCGACGACTCCAAAATGTTGGCCGGACTAGGGGCTGGCGTTGTTTTGACGTCCCCCACAGGAGACGCAGTTCAATATGTACTCCAGATTATGTACACGGACTCCAACAATGCAGCCGAATATGAGGCCCTTTTACATGGTCTCCGGATGGCAGTATCCATGGGCATTCAACGCCTAGAGGTGCCCGGGGATTCAAACATCGCGATATCCCAAATAAATGGAGACTTCGATGCCAAGGATCCAAAAATGGCAGCTTACCGCAACGCCGTCTTAAAAATGTCAGCTCGGTTCGAGGGACTCAAATTCCATCATATAGCCCGCGAGAACAATCAGGCGGCAGACGTCCTGGCACGCATTGGCGCACAACGCGATGCAGTCCCCCCCCCCAATATCTTCTTGGAAAGGTTGTTCAAGCCATCCGTAGTATGGGAAGGGGAACCTGGTAATACCAGCCCGGACCCAACCGCACTTCTCAACACCGAACAATCTGACATAATCGGAGGCTCTGCCAATGAAATTACACCTTTGGCCCACGTAATAATGGCCGTCATCGCCCCGTGGACAGAGCTATTCCTCGCCTACCTTACTAGGCAGGAGCTCCCAGAGGACCAAAACGAGGCACGCTGCATAGTGCGGCGATCCAAAGCCTACAAAGTCCATGAGGGAGAGCTTTATAAGAAAAGCGCTACCGGAGTCCTTCAAAGGTGCATCTCCGAAGAAGAAGGGCGTAACCTTCTGGCTGAAATTCATGCCGGACTCGGTGGTCATCACGCTGCAGCTCGGTCCCTTGTAAGCAAGGCTTTCCGTACAGGCTTTTATTGGCCGACGGCCCGGGCAGACGCTCAGGACTTAGTCCAACGATGCATTGGTTGCCAGCTTTTTGCAAACCAAAGCCATATGCCACCCACCGCCCTCCAAACTATCCCCATCACCTGGCCTTCGCGGTCTGGGGGCTTGACATGGTTGGACCCCTTAAAGGTGGAACCAATAAGAAAAAATACTTACTGGTCATGGTGGACAAGTTCACCAAATGGATCGAGGCCAAGCCTGTTAAGACTGCCGAATCCGGACCGGTGATAGACTTCATATCCGGGGTCGTACACCGTTATGGCGTCCCCCACAGCATCATCACTGATAACGGCACGAACTTCACGGTCGATGAGGTAAAACTCTGGTGCAAAAACATGGGCATCAAGCTCGATTATGCTTCCGTCTATCACCCACAAACTAACGGTCAGGTCGAACACGCAAATGGTCTAATCATGAGCGGCATCAAACCCAGATTAGTGTGGTCCCTTAAGGAATCTAACACACACTGGGTAGAGGAGCTAGACTCCATACTCTGGGGGCTGCGGACAACGCCGAATCGCACCACTGGATACACACCCTTTTTTATGGTGTATGGCGCAGAGGCAGTCTTGCCCTGCGACATAATTCATGACTCACCTCGAGTGCGCATGTACGAAGAAAGAGAAGCCGAGCTCGATCGGCAGGACGGCTTGGACGCCTTGGAGGAGGAGCGTGATGTGGCAAAAGCCCGCTCCGCATTCTATCAACAGCAGGCTCGAAGATATCAAAGCAGAGAAGTGCGGGCCAAAAATTACAACGTTGGCGAATTAGTTCTGCGCCTGCCGGACAAGAAAAAGGACAAACTCAAGCCCAAGTGGGAAGGTCCCTTCATAATTGACCAAGTCCTGACTGGCGGAGCGTACCGCCTGCGAGATGCCTCGGATAACCAACTCGAGCCGAACCCATGGAACGCAGCCCGTCTCCGAAGATTCTACGCCTAGCGCCGGACTCTGTGTTCATCTCCTTCCTCTGTCCACTTTTTACATTTTCTGTCTTATATTTCTCTCCTTCCCCTCTTTTCGATTATAGCCCTTAAAGGCTCATCAAGTGACGCGCTATCTGCGCTCATTAAACCTGGGGCTTCTCCAACAGAAGCTTATTTATACGGGCTTCATGCCCAACACATGTGTCAAACTTCCGCATGTACCTTTTATTCACCATTATATGCATCGATATGACTTAAGTTTTGGCCAAGCTGGGTTGCCTGGCTCCTGTGCTTACCCCTACGTTCCCGATTGTTCGGATAGGTGGTAAAGGGAGCACCTCTGTGATTGTTACTGCCGGGTCAGCCGGACGTGTACCTCAGATTGGGTGAAGCCTAAAGCTAGCGTTCTTAAGGGAATATTCGGTCGGTGAACTAAAGATGACCTTTTTTATTTATTTATGCGCCCCAGACGCTTTTCCTGCATTTGCAGTCCGGACATGCACTTTAGGGCATGCCTTCCAGAGAAAGGAACCCCTAACAGAACTATTCTCTCTGGAAGATGTTTCTTACTAACCATGTAATATAACATAACTAGTTGGGCACTTGTCTGATAAAGCACTAATGACCCCTACGCCTGGTCTCCATGCATACCCCGGTTCTTACATAACCGCAAGGGTATTCGGACACACTCCGGACCGTCAGGTCCCGAGGTCGAAGCGAAAAGGTCGGCAACGACAAACGATCTACAATCCGGCTAGAAGGCATTACAAATGTCAATCGAAATTACATAGACATTATGACTGATTGTATTCCTCTTCAATACCATCCAACAGGCTGTCTAACTTACAGTCCTGCTGGGAATACTTTGCGGCCAATTCTACTTGGTCGTACACTAATCTTACAGGGATCTCCTTCCCATCGGGCCCCACAGGTCCGACCTCGGCCATGTGGTTTGGGTCAGACTTCGTGTACCGCGTCTTCACCATGGCCCAGGCCTTCCTAGCGCCTTGACGGCAGGCCAATATCTTCCACAACCGGAAGCGCCGCCGAGCTCCCTTAAGCTTCTCCGCAAGCTCTCCAAGGCCCTCAGGCATGGAGTGGGAAGACCATAAGGCTTGGGAAACGCCTCGCATCGCCTGCTGAACTCGCTTGTGCAGTTGCGAGAGCCCGGGAAGAAGGTCACCCGTAGAACCGGGCATCTCCTCTGCAGGACGACCTGTTAGCATACCTACAAACATTACTCTGTTAGTCGACTTCCTCGCCGAACTCTTTTCTTTCAAAGTTTCGTTTAAGCACTTACTAAATATGCCGCGTCGAAGCCGCTGATTCTCCTTAGTGGATTCCGACAGCTGGCCACGAACATCTTTAAGTTCAACGTCCAGCTTGGTGTTGGCATCCTGAAGGTCATTCTTCTCCCGCCTCACCCTTGTCAGCATACTCTCACCGGCCTTTAGCCGGCACAAGAGTTGTTTCCTCTCAGGATCTAGTCTGGCGCCATCTGCAATTTTATTTGTTAGATTGGCACACACGCCGCACAACACTTATCTTCTTGAAGCACATATTACCAGAGGGGGTCTCTTTGGGCTCCCCGGTCGCGGCTAGTGCGGCCTCAAGTTGGGCTTTGCACTCTTTTAGCTCCTGGGACAGTTGGGTATTCTTCTCTGAAAGAACCTGCGTATTACATGATCCTTAAATCAGTTATTTTAACTGTTTCAAGTCTCGGGGGCTACTGATATATACAACCATTAAAATTCTTACCCGTATGTCTTTTACATATTGCTCCGTGGCTCTGGCTAGACCATTTTGAGCGGCACGGAGATATGCATCTCCAGAATTAAAGGCATCTAACGCCTCTTGGGAGAAACAAGCGTCACGGAGAACTGTCCGGCGGCGCCGGTGATTCATGGCGCTCTCCACCTCGGAACGGGTGGCGGACAGCCTATCTGCATCCTCTGTCGGAGGAGCATCCGTCGCGTGCCTCATGCTTGCCTCTGCCTCCGGACCAGGCTGTGGAGCCTGGCTAGTGGACGCACGATTGGCAACCTCTCCGGATATAGTCCGGCGAGGTCTCTTTGTCCTGCACAAGGGCACGAGTGTTAACACGCCTTACGAGAACAACACCTGGGAATAAGTAGGCGCTCTATACCTTTGTGTCGGCGCCTCAGTCTGGACTACATTTCGTTTTACCCCACGGGGCCCTGCAGCTCCTCGTTGGCTAGTCGTCGTAGGCGCGGCCTCCTGCCTCTGGAACCTCCCCTGCAAAACACGGTTGTCAGGAAACTGAAAGCATGTGAGGATGGATCCCTTTTTGAGGTACTTGGATTTCGGTCTCACTTACTTGGGAGGCCGGGATTAACCCTGGGTAATCAGCCGTAATGGCTACCAAGGCATCATCTGTACTCAGTTGATGGAACACCCCATCAATCAGCTCCACGGATAAGTCCGGATCCTCTTCGGAGGCCGGATCGAGGGCTCGCTCTGGATCCTCGGGCTGTGGAGGCAGACTGTTTATGTCCTTTACCTCCTGACGTGGTTCCTGTGATTAAGTCATTAGATGTAACACCCCGAGACCGATGTGCCAGGTGTCGTTCAGTTATTCGCCGTTGTTGCCTTGTCATTGCTTGCGTGTCATGCATTGCATATCATGTCATCAGGTGCATTTCATTTGCATACGTGTTCGTCTCATGCATCCGAGCATTTTCCCCGTTGTCCGTTTTGCATTCCGGCGCTTCGTTCTCCTCCGGTGGTCTTTTCTACCTTTCTTTTGTGTGTGGGGATTAAACATTTCCGGATTGGACCAAGACTTGCCAAGCGGCCTTGGTTTACCACCGGTAGACCGCCTGTCAAGTTTCGTATCATTTGGACTTCGTTTGATACTCCAACGGTTAACCGAGGGACCGAGAAGGCCTCGTGTGTGTTGCAGCCCAACACCCTTCCATTTTGGCTCAAAACCCACCTTACTCTGCTCCATCATCTAGAGCGTTCGATCACGATCGCGTGGCCGCAAACCGCACCTCATTTGGACTCTCCTAGCTCCCTCTATGCCTATATATACACCCCCCCTCCGAAATTCGCGGTTCATTCTTCCCCTAACCCTAAAATTTCTCAGATCCGCGCCGCCGGACGTTTCTTCCCGCGCCGGACATGTCCGCGCCGCCCGCCGCGACCAACCATAGCGTGCCACGTCAGCGCCGCCGTCCTCTCTCTCCTCCTCCACCGCGCCAGGCCCGCCGGGCCCGGATCAGACCCGCGGAGCCCAATCGGTCGCCGCCGCCCGAGTCTCCCCGCCGCCACTCAGATCCGCCGCCACCCGAGTCTTCCTCTGCCGCCGCCTCTGAGCCTCGTCGCCGACGCCGACTCTCGCCGCCTCGCTGCCTCCGTCGCCGGATCTTCACCACCGCGGCCGGAAACGGACGGATCCCGTCCGGATCCGCACCTCAGGGGCCTCCTCTGCTCCTCCCCGACGGCAAGCCGCCGCTGCCGCCTCGCCGTTGACCTCGGGCGCTGCCGCCCTTGCCTCCTGGGATCCCATCGGGATCGAGGGAGACGAGCGCCTCCGCCTCCTCCCCGCATGGGCCGAAGCTCCAAGGCCCAGCATCGCCGGCCCAGCTTCCCGCAGCCAGCGCTAGGCCTCCTCTCCAGTCGCAGGCGCCAAGGCCCAGCGCCGCCTTGGCCTCCCAGGCCAGCTCCATCCGGCCCAGCGCGCCGCCCCCGCCTCGGCCTGCTTCCCCTCCAACCGGGCCGAAGCCGTGGTGAGAGAGCACCCAGCGCCCCATTTTTTTTCCTTCTGCTGTTGGGCTTGCCCAGATTCGGCCCGATTCATGTTTTTTTTCTGCGGAGCGATTTTGCCCGTTTATCCAGGGATTGCCAGTTTTGTAGAATAGTCCCCCTAGTTCATGCATTTAATAACTCACTAACCGTGCATCGGATTAAAATGTTTTATATATGAAACTTGCTCAGAATTTTGTGTAGGATAATAATATCCAACTTTCATCTATGTTTAAAATATTTAAAATGTTGTTTGCATTAATTTGCTCCTATGCCATGCTAAAATGATTTAATTCATAACTAAATAATCGTAACTCCGAATTTAATAAACTTTATATGTAATTGGGGTAGAATTTTGCCTAGTTTATCATGGTGGCCTTACTTTGCATGTTTAACAACCCTAAAATTGTGTTTAGGGCAGAACGGGACCTAATCTAAAATATGCATATGAGGAATTTCCGGAATTGTTGTTCGTTGCTTCCGGCCTCATTTAAACTTGACTAGATAGGTAGTTTTTCTTTGCTTCACTCTCTTGCCATGTTTAACAACATTCAATATTGTTGGGTACGTAAACGAGATCGAACTAAATAACTTGAATGTGGTGTTTCGTCAATATGCAACGAAGTTGCATAATGAGCTCCACTTAATTTGTAGGATTGTTTGTGCACTTTGCCATGCCATGCATACTTAAACCGGACATGCATCATACTTGGTTGTGCATCGTGCCACGATTATGTGGTGGTTGTTTACTATGTTGTTTGCTCTTTTCCGGTGTTGCTTCTTCGGGTTGGTTCCGTTAACGTCGAGTTTGTGAGGACCCGTTCGTCTACGTCCGTTTGTCTTCTTCATGGACTCGTTCTTCTTCCTTGCGGGATTTCAGGCAAGATGATCATACCCTCGAAATCACTACTATCTTTGCTATGCTAGTTTGCTCGCTCTTTGCTATGCCAATGCTACGATGCCTACCATTTGCTTGTCAGCCTCCCAAATTGCCATGTCAAACCTCTAACCCACCATGTCCTAGCAAACCGTTGATTGGCTATGTTATCGCTTTGCTCAGCCCCTCTTATAGCGTTGTTAGTTGCAGGTGAAGATTGGAGTCGTTCCTTGTTGGAACATTGTTTTACTTGTTGGGATATCACGTTATATCTTATTTAATTAATGCATCTATATACTTGGTAAAGGGTGGAAGGCTCGGCCTTATGCCTGGTGATTTGTTCCACTCTTGCCGCCCTAGTTTCTGTCATATCGGTGTTATGTTCCCGGATTTTGCGTCCCTTACGCGATTGGGCTATAATGGGAACCCCTTGACAGTTCGCCTTAAGTAAAGCTCTTCCAGCAATGCCCAACATTGGTTTTACCATTTGCCACCTAGCCTTTTTCTTTCCCTTGGGTCGGCCAGCCCAAGGGTCATCTTTATTTCCCCCCCCCCCCCGGCCAGTGCTCCTCTGAGTGTTGGTCCAAACTAGAGTCCTGTGCAGCGCCCCCTCGGGGAAACTCGAGGTTTGGTTTTAGTTGTATGGAGCGCTCATCTGAGTGTGCCCTGAGAAAGAGATATGTGCAGCTCCTATCGGGATTTGTCGGCACATTCGGGCGGTGTTGCTGGTTTAGTTTTACCCTGTCGAAATGTCTTGTTGTACCGGGATACCGAGTCTGATCGGAATGTCTCGGGTGGAGGTCTATTCCTTCGTTGACCGTGAGAGCTTGTGATGGGCTAAGTTGGGACACCCCTGCAGGGATTTGAACTTTCGAAAGCCATGCCCGCGGTTATGGGCAGATGGGAATTTGTTAACGTCCGGTTGTAGAAAACCTAAACTTGACCTTAATTAAAATGAATCAACCGCGTGTGTAACCGTGATGGTCTCTTTCCGGCGGTGTCCGAGAAGTGAACACGGTTGTTGGAGTTATGCTTGACGTAGGTAGTCCAGGATCACTTCTTGATCATACTTTTATCGACCGTGCTTTGCCTTCTCTTCTCGCTCTCATTTGCGTATGTTAGCCACCATATATGCTAGTCGCTTGCTGCAGCTCCACCTCATACCTTTACTTCACCCATAAGCTTAAATAGTCTTGATCGCGAGGGTGCGAGATTGCTGAGTCCCCGTGGCTCATAGATACTTCCAAAACCAGTTTGCAGGTGCCGATGAGACCGTGCAGTTGACGCAACCAAGCTCAGGAGGAGCTCGTTGAAGATCTTGTCCTTTGTGTTGTTTCATTCTAGTTGATCAGTAGTGGAGCCCAGTTGGGGTCGATCGGGGACCTTTGTCGCATTTGGGGTTCTTCTTTTATTTTGGTTCCGTAGTCGGACCATGAGTGTATTTGATTGATGTAATGCTTTATTCTTGTAATTGTGTGAAGTGGCGATTGTAAGCCAACTATGTATCTCTTTCCCTTATGTATTACATGGGTTGTGTGAAGATTACCTCACTTGCGACATATGCCTTCAATGCGATTATGCCTCTAAGTCGTGCCTCGACACGTGGGAGATATAGTCGCATCGAGGGCGTTACAAGTTGGTATCAAAGCCTTCCCCGACCTTAGGAGCCCCACTGCTTGATCGTTTTTAGCAGCCGAGTTGTGTCTAGAAAAATGTTTTGAGTCATTTAGGAATTATATATCGGAGAGTTTAGGAATTCTTTTTACTTCCCAGTCTCCTCATCGCTCTTGTAAGGCATCCTGACGTAGAGTTTTGACTCTTCTCTTCTCAAATTTCAGTAAAAATAATTTAGGATCACGCGAGTATCTTGGAATCGTTCCGATGGCTTATGATGAGAACATTGTCTTGGTGCCTCCTGACAGCGGTTTAGTGGAAGTGTCCCGGGGAGTTGAGCTCTGAGGTGTTGTCATCATAATTTTATCGTTGCAATTCTGGAATACTTGAGATATGTTCGCCGACATCGAAAATCTCTTTTATGCAGTTCGTTGGTGAGATAACCTCGACGCCACCCAGTACTGGGGCGGGAGTTCGGGAGTATCGCCATAACTTGTATAACGGATGCTTTTCGAAGGTTGAGGTAGATGGTTTCCAAAGTTTTTCTTGGTTATGTGTTGAAGGATGGATACAGCTGGATGTAGGAATTGCTAGTTTGGGTGAGATATTATGCTTCCCCTGTATCCCCAACACCTGATAACATAACCAGAAAATTTCGGGAGTTTCATAGGTGGGAAGTCAAGTAGCTCTTAGGATATCTTTTCGACAGATGTATGATATGAAATTGGGGTTCGACGTCTAGTGGTCCGCCTATTCACGGTCGGTTTTACAGTGGTCTCGTTGTGTCTTAAAGAGTCCTTGGCTATGCCGACTCGGGGACGCTTCGTATGTCATGTGCACTGCCTTGTACATGATGGTGTTGTACGATCGAGCCCGTGTAGGCCCCACCACGAAAACTTCGGACGAAATCTCTATCATATGTTTGTTCTGGCTTATTCCGCAAGCCAACCCTTTGTTTTGTTTTGAGTTGTGGTATTCGAGTTGCTTCAATGTCAAGTGTTGATTCCATACCTTTCCCCAAATGGTGTTCTCATACTCCGATGTGAATACTAATCCTTCTGGATAATCGAGATTGTCATGCCAATTTCTTTTAAACCGGCGTGTTTCTCTTCAAGTGGATCCGATCATTTCAACTCCCGCAAGATCAATTATCACTTCTTCTCAACAGTGTTTGTTTCATTCGTCCCAAGCTGCCTTTGTTTTTCCCTCCCTCCCACCCTTGTTTTCTTCAAGGACTCAGATTTCTAATAAAGTATCCATTTTATTCTTGTGAAGTCTCTTCTTTCTTTTCAATCAATGTTCTTATCCGGTGATTCTCATGAAGATTCTAATGGAGCTTCAAGTTCATCATTCTTCATTCTTTTTCTTCTCCGGTGTTGTCAATTCTAGTTTTTGGTGTTGATCATATCCTTTTTTTTCCTCGTTTCAAGTACCTTCTCTTACCGGTGCACCTCTTAATAATTAATTTCTCGCTATTCAATTGTTCCGGAGTGCTCAAGATATCTCAATGGGCTCGTCTTGTCATTCAAGATCCGTTCAACCTATTTCAAGAAATATTATATCATTCAAGCCTTTTAAATTCAACTGGTGCATTCTCCTTTTCAAGTAATCATTCAACGGTGTTTCTTTTGAGTGGGCCCTAACCCACAGGTCTTTTCCCAGGATCTTACCTGACTCTTCTTATTTTTCCCGAAGTTACTCTCAAATTCCTTTTAAGGTTTGACGTAAGAATGAATTTATCATCAGTCAAATGCCTTCTCCTAGATCTTTCACAATTCTTTTCATCGTTGGCTCTACCTCTTCGTTTGATTCTTCCGGAGTGTCTAAATAATTCATGGTGGTGTCTCTAATCGTCTTTCATAACACTTGAAGACCGAAGAAGAATTTTTCCTCCATATATTGCTCCATTCTCTCCAAGATTCATGGCGCTAGCTTTATGCCATTCTCTCTTAATTGTTTTCGGTTGTGAGAATTCTTTTCACCCTTCCGGAGCAATTTAAGAGTCTCCTCAGTTTGTTATCCGAAGTCCATCAATTCAGATTTATTCATTCTCAATTGTCAGTTATCATTCTCCTATCTTGACGGTGCATCAATCAAATATCCTCTAATCAGTTCTTGATCTCTTCGTTCTGATGTATCTAAATCCCCTCAAGCTTCTTCGTGCATTTGCTAATTCTTCCCGGTGTTTTCTTTATCTTTTCTTCAATCGTTTTCAATTCTTTCGGGGGTTCGTTCAAGAGCTCTCGTCATTCGTTTTTCTTATCATTTATTCGTTGTTTCAATCCTTCCGGTGGTTCGTGCAATACTTTCTCAAGTTTGCTCCATACCTATCTTAACCCTTTCTACGAGAATAAGTAATATGTCAAATCCGTTGATTGCCATCAATTTAATTGGTAAAGGATACGCATAACATAATTCTTATTCTTGTTCCATCCAAGTGATTAATTCCTTTTTCCGGAGTGGTTCATTATATCATATTCTCAGTTCGAGATGCTTTATCTTTTCTTTACCGGAGTTCCAAGCTCTAATTATCACGGAGATCCATCTAAATCATTGCAAGGATTCACCTTGTGTTTTCAATTTCTCTTTCTTTTCATTCCTTTTGTTTACCGGAGTTCTTCATGAAGGTTCTACATGATGGTTCATCAAGGATTTAATTCTTTCTCAAAGTGTTCGTCGAGATTCTTTTCAAAGCAGCTCAAG
Organism: Triticum urartu; assembly: GCF_003073215.2. Classification (NCBI taxonomy): domain Eukaryota; kingdom Viridiplantae; phylum Streptophyta; class Magnoliopsida; order Poales; family Poaceae; genus Triticum; species Triticum urartu. The sequence continues at coordinate 51,477,016 of NC_053022.1, forward strand.
CTTTCTTCATCTTGCTATCCGGAGTACAATTTCTTTCTACCGTATCTTTGGAGGTGGTATTATGTCCTTCTTGATAATTCCCCTTCGTGCTTCGTGAGTCACAAGTTATCAAGAATGAGATATTTTAAATCCATCAATCTCTTCTTTGGAGTTATCTTGGGTTATTTTTCACCTAAACCCTTCCCTAAGGATTGTTGCTATTTATGGTGCGTATAAATGACCCAAGTTCTTCATATATCCTTCCGGTGATAAGTTTCTCGTCTCCTTGTTCATATCAATCCAATTCTTTTTCCGTGAGTGGCAGGTTGTCACCTCAGAATTTTGTGTAGGATAATAATATCCAACTTTCATCTATGTTTAAAATATTTAAAATGTTGTTTGCATTAATTTGCTCCTATGCCATGCTAAAATGATTTAATTCATAACTAAATAACCGTAACTCCGAATTTAATAAACTTTATATGTAATTGGGGTAGAATTTTGCCTAGTTTATCATGGTGGCCTTACTTTGCATGTTTAACAACCCTAAAATTGTGTTTAGGGCAGAACGGGACCTAATCTAAAATATGCATATGAGGAATTTCCGGAATTGTTGTTCGTTGCTTCCTGCCTCATTTAAACTTGACTAGATAGGTAGTTTTTCTTTGCTTCACTCTCTTGCCATGTTTAACAACATTCAATATTGTTGGGTACGTAAACGAGATCGAACTAAATAACTTGAATGTGGTGTTTCGTCAATATGCAACGAAGTTGCATAATGAGCTCCACTTAATTTGTAGGATTGTTTGTGCACTTTGCCATGCCATGCATACTTAAACCGGACATGCATCATACTTGGTTGTGCATCGTGCCACGATTATGTGGTGGTTGTTTACTATGTTGTTTGCTCTTTTCCGGTGTTGCTTCTTCGGGTTGGTTCCGTTAACGTCGAGTTTGTGAGGACCCGTTCGTCTACGTCCGTTTGTCTTCTTCATGGACTCGTTCTTCTTCCTTGCGGGATTTCAGGCAAGATGATCATACCCTCGAAATCACTACTATCTTTGCTATGCTAGTTTGCTCGCTCTTTGCTATGCCAATGCTACGATGCCTACCATTTGCTTGTCAGCCTCCCAAATTGCCATGTCAAACCTCTAACCCACCATGTCCTAGCAAACCGTTGATTGGCTATGTTATCGCTTTGCTCAGCCCCTCTTATAGCGTTGTTAGTTGCAGGTGAAGATTGGAGTCGTTCCTTGTTGGAACATTGTTTTACTTGTTGGGATATCACGTTATATCTTATTTAATTAATGCATCTATATACTTGGTAAAGGGTGGAAGGCTCGGCCTTATGCCTGGTGATTTGTTCCACTCTTGCCGCCCTAGTTTCTGTCATATCGGTGTTATGTTCCCGGATTTTGCGTCCCTTACGCGATTGGGCTATAATGGGAACCCCTTGACAGTTCGCCTTAAGTAAAGCTCTTCCAGCAATGCCCAACATTGGTTTTACCATTTGCCACCTAGCCTTTTTCTTTCCCTTGGGTCGGCCAGCCCAAGGGTCATCTTTATTTACCCCCCCCCCCGGGCCAGTGCTCCTCTGAGTGTTGGTCCAACCTAGAGCCTGTGCAGCGCCCCTCGGGGAAACTCGAGGTTTGGTTTTAGTTGTATGGAGCTCATCTGAGTGTGCCCTGAGAACGAGATATGTGCAGCTCCTATCGGGATTTGTCGGCACATTCGGGCGGTGTTGCTGGTCTTGTTTTAACCTGTCGAAGTGTCTTGAAGAACCGAGATACCGAGTCTGATCGGAACGTCTCGGAGGAGGTCTATTCCTTCGTTGACCGTGAGAGCTTGTCATGGGCTAAGTTGGGACACCCCTGCAGGGATTTGAACTTTCGAAAGCCGTGCCCGCGGTTATGGGCAGATGGGAATTTGTTAACGTCCGGTTGTAGAAAACCTGAAGTTGACCTTAATTAAAATACATCAACCGCGTGTGTAACCGTGATGGTCTCTTTCCGGCGGAGTCCGGGAAGTGAACACGGTGTTGGAGTTATGCTTGACGTAGGTTGTTCTAGGATCACTTCTTGATCATACTTTTATCGACCGTGCTTTGCCTTCTCTTCTCGCTCTCATTTGCGTATGTTAGCCACCATATATGCTAGTCGCTTGCTGCAGCTCCACCTCATACCTTTACTTCACCCATAAGCTTAAATAGTCTTGATCGCGAGGGTGCGAGATTGCTGAGTCCCCGTGGCTCATAGATACTTCCAAAACCAGTTTGCAGGTGCCGATGAGACCGTGCAGTTGATGCAACCAAGCTCAGGAGGAGCTCGTTGAAGATCTTGTCCTTTGTGTTGTTTCATTCTAGTTGATCAGTAGTGGAGCCCAGTTGGGGTCGATCGGGGACCTTTGTCGCATTTGGGGTTCTTCTTTTATTTTGGTTCCGTAGTCGGACCATGAGTGTATTTGATTGATGTAATGCTTTATTCTTGTAATTGTGTGAAGTGGCGATTGTAAGCCAACTATGTATCTCTTTCCCTTATGTATTACATGGGTTGTGTGAAGATTACCTCACTTGCGACATATGCCTTCAATGCGATTATGCCTCTAAGTCGTGCCTCGACACGTGGGAGATATAGTCGCATCGAGGGCGTTACATTAGACTACATATTTTATAATGGGAATGTAAAGCGGGTGGGCAAGTGAAATTGTTCACTTACCCAACTTGGAGGATTGTACATAGTAAATCCACCCTGTGGGTTGACGCGGAGGAATTCCTCCTCTTCTCCCTTGTATAAAGTGGACAAGATCTTTACTAGAGCGGCGGCCGAGTCCGGCCCCTTACGGCCGCAACGGGTGGCGTCATCTTCCCCGTTAAAATCCCACATGGGGTGACCTCTATACTGTAACGGTTGCCCCCCCCCCCCCCCCGCATAACGCATGCGGCCATGACTCCAATCATGGTTAGTCCGGAGTGAGCCAATAACTTTATTCGGCCCATCAGGTAAAGGACGTCCCTATCACTTTCTCTCTGAGAGCTCCGTGGACGCCAGCTTAGGCGCTTCTTCAGGGGAGCACTGCTAAACTCAGGGAGGCCGATCCAGATAGGATTCGGCAGCGGGACATCCTCTATATAGAACCATTCCAAAGGCCAGTCCTCGGACGCCTTCTTAGGGGTTCCGAATAGATATCGGTCCCGGCGATGCGCCATACTTCGGCTCCGCCCACTTGATATATTGACCCCTCTTGAGAACGGGGCACCAGGCAGAATAACCTCTTCCACAACGCGAAATGAGCCTCAACGCCCAAGAATAACTCGCAAAGGGCAACAAAGCCCGCGATGTGCAATATGGAGGCAGGCGTCAGGCTGTGCAGCTGGAGACCATAGAACTCCAGAAGCCCTCGGAGAAACGGATGGATTGGAAATCCAAGTCCTCTTATTAGATAAGGGACAAGGCATACCCGCTCTCCTTTGGAAGGATTGGGGGCGCTTTCCGCTTGCTCTCCGCCATCATAGGTGGCGAGTCCGGCTCGGACCAGGACCATATAGGCCGGAGGGAGGAATCCCTTGGTCTGAAGCGATACTAGCTCGCTATGTGGGATGGAGCACCTCTCCCAGTCCCCAGGCTTAGGACTGGAAGGGCGAGAGGAGGAGTCGCGACGGCTGGCCATGGTGGAATGGGCCTTTTGCTGGATGCACTCCGATGACTACTTGCGGAAGGGGGAAGGTGTGGTTTGGATCTGAATCCCCGCCCCTTTAAATGGGCGGTTCATTTACGCGGCTAGGGGCGTGAATGTAAAAACGCCCAGATTTTCGTATTCATTTGACACATGGAAGGTGGCCATTATTGGGCGTGGAAGCCAAGGAGCGTTACATTTATAAACCGGACATTATCCAGCAGGTACACGGAATTCGGAGGAGAACCTGCCTTGCAATGCCGAAGACAATCTGCGCACCGGACTCGTCGTCATTGAAGCCTGGTTCGGGGGCTACTGAGGGAGTCCCGGATTAGGGGGTGTTCGGATAGCCGGACTATACCTTCAGCCGGACTCAAGGACTATGAAGATACAAGATTGAAGACTCCGTCCCGTGTCCGGAAGGGACTTTACTTGGCGTGGAAGGCAAGCTTGGCGATGCGGATATTCAGATCTCCTACCATTGTAACTGACTTTGTGTAACCCTAACCCTCTCCAGTGTCTATATAAACTGGAGGGTTTTGGTCCGTAGGACAGAATCTCAACATACAACAATCATACCATAGGCTAGCTTCTAGGGTTTAGCCTCCTTGATCTCGTGGTAGATCTACTCTTGTACTACCCATATCATCAATATTAATCAAGCAGGACATAGGGTTTTACCTCCATCAAGAGGGCCCGAACCTGGGTAAAAACATTGTGTCCCTTGTCTCCTGTTACCATCCGCCTAGATGCACAGTTCGGGACCCCCTACCCGAGACCCGCCGGTTTTGACACCGACAATAGCCTCCACACAAAATCTAACTGTTACACACAATTTGCCAAACTCGGTGGGACCGAATGGTTAAACTCGGTCGGACCGATTCAGCAAACCTAGTGACCGTTAGGATTTTCGGTGGGACTGAGATGCAACTCGGTAGGACCGATATGGTTAGGGTTAGGGCATAACGTAATCTTGGTGTGACCGATTACACAAACTCGGTGGGACCGATTTTGGTAATAAGCTAACCAGAGAGTTGGTCAGGCAAACTCGGTGAGACCGATTACACAAACTCGGTGGGACCGATTTTGGTAATAAGCTAACCAGAGGATTTGCATTGTAATCTCGGTAGTACCGATTGCCCAAACTCGATGAGACCAATTTTGGTAATGGACATACACAGAGAGATTACAATCCCATCTCGGTGAGACCGAGATCCCTATCGGTGAAACCGATTTGCTAGGGTTGTGGCAGTGGCTATGACATGTGAAACTCGGTGGCGCCGGATAGAAAGAATCAGTGGGGCCGAGTTTGACTTTTGGTTTAGGTCATATGTGGATGTGGGAAGGTAGTTGAGGGTTTGGGAGCATATCACTAAGCACTTTGATCAAGCAAGCCATTAAGAAACACCTCATCCCCTCTTGATAGTATTGGCTTTTCCTATAGACTTAATGTGATCTTGGATCACTAAAATAGAAAATTTAGAGTCTTGATCTTGGAGCTTGAGTCAATCCTTTGTCCTTAGCATCTTGAAGGGATTCCACATCCTCTAGTCCATGCCACTCCATTGTTGAACTTATCTGAAACATACTAGGTAAAAGTGTTAGTCCAACAAGAGATATGTTGACATTAATTACCAAAACCACCCAGGGAGCACTTGTGCTTTCAGTTTCCCGCCGCTTGGCCTAGCGAAAATAGGCCTTTAGTACCGGTTGGAGCCACCAACCGGTACTAAAGGCCCATCCTATATATATAGCACTTACGAAAATTTCAGTTTCATCCCCCACTTCGTCTCCAACCGCGCGCGCCGCTCGATCCCGTCGTGTCGCCGCCCGTCGCCCGTCGTCCTCGTCTTCGTCGATGTCCCCCACCGCCGCCCGTCGTCATCGTCGTCTCGCCGCCGCTGCCACGAACGCTGCCGCCATCTGTCGTCGTCGCCGTGGCGCCTCCCGTGCGTCTCTTTCCTCGCACCCGCGCGCCCCGGCCGGCCCATACGTACGCCGGCGCCCCCGCTCGTACGTACGGGGCGGCGGCGTATGGGGCGCACTGCACATACACACACACGCGTATGTATACACGCAGTACACACACATACACATTTTTTTACTTATATTTTCTGTTATCTGTTTTTTAGAAAAGTTAATTAGATGATCGAATGTTAGATTAATGTCAATTGTTAGAGATGAATATAGCTAGATATTAATTAGGTATATGAGATTTGAACTAGTTGAATAATTAATATAACTAGTTTATTTTTAGTAAGAAAATAATCGAACTAGTTTATTTTTAGTAAGAAAATTTAGGTATATGAGATTTGATGATCTAATTAAAATATTATTTGTTAATGAGTTTTTCTGATTATTTAATTTTTTTATATATTTTTAGTTTATATAAATGTTAGATTAATGTCGAATGTTAGATGAATTAGATAGAAAAGTTAAATAAATATTAATGTCAATTGTTAGAGATGAATATAGTTAGATATATTAATGTCAAATGTAGATGAATATATATTTGAATTAGCTAGATATTAATTAATGTTAGATAGTAATAAGTGTTTAATGTTTTACCTATATGAACATAGGAAATGTCATCTGACGACGAAAAAGATTTCATTATGTGCGAACACTGTGAAGACCAGCGCGGCTTGTGCGACAGAAATTTCCTTGTTGATGATAGGCGCTTCAGCATCAAGCTGGATGAGACATTCGAAGTGGATACAGTAAGTCACAACGGTAATTATTTTTTAAATGCAAAACTTATAATTTTAAATTATAATTTTAAAGCATGACTTATGCTTCATTTGCTTCAACTTATAATTTTAAATTTTCACTATTCTACTAGCGCATCCCCTGCCATGCAAGAATTTTTGTCTTGGATAAGATAGGTTTTAGTGCTATAGATGATATGGAGGTAAAGAGAGTTTACTTGAAGACCGAGCATGGGTATACTTTCAACGTCAAATTATACAATGGAGACACATACACACATTTTGAATGCAAAACTTGGCAAGCACTATGCAAGGCTTATGCATTTGAGCCTGATATGGTTATCATCTTTGATATTCATCCGGAAGATGATATTGAAGGTAATAGAGACATCTGGGTCGATATGCAAACGCCTCCAGTTCTACCATTATGTGAGTTTTTCTCAACCATGCATGCATATGTTTGTGTCTTTGATATTGTTTATTCAAAAATAGTTGACAACTAATTTGTATTGTCAGCTTATTTCGGTTCAAGCAAACATGTCCGGCGCTTGGTAGACAGGACCTACTACTGCCCCGGGGCTGAACTAAACTGTGAGGAGATAAGTCATTATGTTTCATGGCTTGAGGATCTTCATACTGTCAAGACAAATTTTCTTCCTGCACTTAGAAATGTTAGTACTCAAAACGTGCGACCAATAGTGATCATATTGAACTACGGTCACATCTATAATGGAAAGATGATAAGATTTTTACTATTTGTCCTTAGTGCATCTTTTGCATACATTATTTTTGAAGCTAAACTTTCATTGGTAAGTATATTAATTACTATACTATGTTCTTCAACAGGGACTCCCGATGACAGTTGTGCCTCAGTGGATCGAGACAAAAGGTCGCATGTCAATGGTTAGCTTACGACCAAGATATCCTACATTGCACATGAGTGCATTCAGGATTTCTGAAAGCGATGAATGCTTAATAGTGAAAGATTGGAGAAAAATTGTTAACGATCGCAGAGAAGTACGGCAAGGAGAAGCGCAAGCCACGATTAGGAGACAGATTCATCTGCATGCTCCAGTATGATGAATCAGGAGAGCTATACATGTTCTATGCTATTCTACCTAAGAGGGAGCAGCTGGAGTGATTTAGCTAGTTCATGCTCTTAGTACTTGTCCTCTCATGTCCGTATTCTCGTCCTGAACTTAATTAATCTCAAATAGTGATTTTCTTGTGAACGCTTATAATATCATGACCATGTTGAACTCGATGATATCTTTGCTTCTGTTACAAGTGAATGTTTCTTCTTTAAGCTAGTGTTGGTGGTGATTAGATAGCGGTAATGACTATGATGATTAAATAGTGGTAATGGCGACTACGATGATTTTTAGCTAGCTAGTATATATATATATACTGTTGTTGGTGATGATATGATGCAAGAGTTTATTTATTTATTAATATGTGATGATGATGATGAGTTATTATATATATCATTTATGAAAGAAACCGCAAATTAGTTTGAACTGGATGGATCCTAGCTAAGTGATCAAGTATATATATATGCCATATCCATATCCATATCAAGTATAACAAGTCATTATAACGTAAAACAATCCTAAATTAAATTGATAACACAAATTTAAAGGAAAAATAAAAAATAAAACCAAAACCCACAAACATTTAGTACCGGTTGGTGTTACCAACCGGTACTAATGATCTACCGCACCCGTGGCCTGGCTCGTGCCACGTGGTGGCACTTTAGCGCCGGTTCGTGCCGAACCAGTACTAAAGGGGGGGCCTTTAGCGCCCACACCCACCTTGTCGGAGTCCATACTCAATGCTGCATCCGTATTGATCTTGACCGCACCTGAATCCGGTGGTCTCCATCCATGACCTAGTAGCAAAACAACATGAGACTGGGGGATGTCCAGCAACGCCAAGTCCTCTCAAATCCGCCTCACCGAAGTAAAAGGCTCCAGCTGGTCATCATCATGAGTCACCCGATTTCTCGAGTGCCAAATTGCCCACATAACAGAGATCATTTGGGCCCTCTCAATGTCCGTGAATTGATCACCACTTATGATATCACGAGACCATGTGTCCGGATGTAACCGCGGCCGTCTAATGCCAAAGAGGCCGTGGGCTTGCTCCCAGAAAAGTTTGGCATGAGAGCAATGCACTAAGAAGTGCATAAGATCCTCATCCATTGCATGGCAGATATTGCATCTGCTTATAGGTTTAATATGGCGATACCGAAGAGTGCACTCGTCTGGAAGAATGCAACGAATAACCCACCACCAGAATACACGTACCTTCGGCAAGACCTTGAGTTTCGAAAGTGACTTCCACATCCGTTCATCAGTCTGTGAGGAGTTTGTAACCGTCCCTTCCTCTTGAGCTGCACGCTCTTTCCGAGTCATGAGAGCACGGTAAGCAGATTTTACAGAGTAGATGCCGCTTCTTTCAAAAGCCCAAGCTAGAAAGTCATCACCTCCACCACGGCATAAGGGGATATTTAGAATGGCGTCGGCATCTGGTTGAATGAACATATTGTGAATCAGTTCCCGCCGCCAAGTCCAGTTGTCATGGTCGATGAGCTCATCGACGATGGCAAGGGTCGTCCCTCCCGGCATCACCGTAGGGGACAAAGAGGAGAGGCCTGGGATCCACTTATCTTCCCAAATGGAGATAGTGCTGCCGTCCCCCACCCTCTTAATGAGACCAACACAGAGAACTTCCCTCCCGGCGATAATAGCTCGCCAAATAGCTGAAGACGTCTGTGGTACCGAAGCCTCCATGAAATCACAATCCGGAAAATAGCGCCCCTTCATCACTTGGGCACATAAAGAGTTAGGGTTTGTAATAAACCTCCATCCATGCTTGCCAAGTAGTGCCAAGTTGAATAACTCAAGGTCGCGAAAGCCCATTCCACCCTGACACTTTGGTGATGCAAGTTTCTCCCAAGATAGCCAATGCATAGATCGTCGATCAAGAGATCTACTCCACCAGAATTTAGCCATACTAGCAATGAGACCTTTGCATACCTTCTTTGTCAGACGGAAGCAACTCATACTGAATGTTGGGATGGCCTGGATCACTGATTTAACAAGCGTTTCCCTCCCAGCGCAAGCTAGTAACCGCTCCGCCCAGCCATTCATTTTACTCCTAGATCTGTCCTGTAACACCCCGGTAGTTAAGCTACAGTAACCACACACAAATGGTGCCATGTCATCGCGATTAACTTTATAAACCTCACTTTGATCCAAACCGAATTCAAATTCAATTTTTAAAATGAAGTCAAATTATTATTTCTTCAAATGATAAAACAAAAATGTTCGCAGGGTTGCAAAAATTCACTAACTAATTGTCACATAAGAACAAAAGTCTGTGGAAGTAAGTAGATGCTCCTAACCTAAATAAAACAGGGCCAATAGCTCTAGTTTTGGCTTTTTCGAGAATTAACAAAAGGCTAGACATTTTTTTTTCAATTGCCCCCAAGCCTAGCGGACAACCCCATAATATTGCAAAGTACTTTTATGACAAGTCTCTCATTTAACAAAGGCCATTTAGACTTAAAATATAATGCAATATAGGATTAACGAAAATAGTAAATATATTTCAAAAAAAAACTAAACTAAACTAATCTACTGGGCTCTTGGCCCATCTAACAAACAACTAGGCCCAGCCCGGCTCCCCTCCTTAACCTAGCCCGCAGCCAGCCTTACCCACTCGACCCCCACTCCTCTCGCTCGATCCCTCTCCATCTCCCTCGCGCCGCCACACACCTAGACCAGAGGCGAGGCAACTCATACCCCCCTCGCAATCTCTCCTTCCTCCCCCCTCCCCCGCTTCCCCGCACCTCTCCCCTGGCGGGTCACAGCTGTTGTTCGCCGGCAAGGCAACCACCGCCCCTGGTCTTCTCCTCCACCTTCCGTTCGTCTCCAAGCGCGCCCGAGCCTCCTCGTCAAGCTTCCGGCCAGCGTGACCGCAATAGCCAACAAGCCTGCACCCGCGACGAGCAGAGGAGCTCACACCAGAGCCCTCCTCCTTGCGGCCATGGCGTTCGCCGTGGCTGCAGGGCGCCCCTCCACCGGGTCCCGCTCGCCCAAGCCGCCTCCTCGCCGGAGAGGGACGCATGCCGGAGGCCCCGTCACGGATCCGGCCTCCCTCGCCTTGCTCCCCTCGCCGGAGTCCCCTCGTCGTCCGGCGCCCCCTCTTCCGACACCGTCGGCCGCAGCCGCTAACCTCGTCGTCGATCCGCTCGGCCCCAACATCCTCCGGCTCCATCGAGCACCCTGCCGCTTCCGCTGTGAGCCTCCGGCCCTCCACGGCCATTTCCCTCTCCTCCCCGTGCCCTCCAGTGCCGGTTGTCGCTAGCTCCGCCGTAGTCGCCGCCTCCCATTGCCACCGGCGCTGTTTCGGCCGCCCCTAGCTTCAGACAAAGGCAGCCTCGACGCGACGCCTCACGCTTATCCGTTTGGCACCCGGGGCTGCCCCTTTTGGTCGCCAGAGCCACTGGCTCCGCGCGGCGCCGCCGTTCACTGAACTCGCCGTCGGGCACGCACACGCGCACACACGTCTGGCAGTGGGTTGACCCACTGACGTGTGGGCCTGCCCGGATTAACCATTCCCTTAACCACCTAATTAGAACCTAATAAAACTGTTTAGTTGAGTAACTGAAAATGACATGTGGACCCATTTCATTTAAAAGCATGTTTAAAAATATCTATGTCAATGACATGTGGCCCCCCACTTAATCTGTTAAATTAATTAAATTGTTGATTTACCCTGTCTCTATGACCGCCGGGTCCCACCAGCCAGTTTGACCAGTCAACGTTGACCTAGTCAACTGCTAACTGGACTATTGACTTTGACCCTGACCCCACCCGTCATACACTGTGGCTAGCACTGCATTATGTGGCAAAAGTATTACTAGTTAAATTTGGAATATAAATAAATCCATAAATTGAATAAACCTTTGAAAATTAATATAAAATAAATCATAGCTTGTATGGAAAAACTTTGTACATGAAAGTTGCTCAGAACGACGAGACGAATCCGGATACGCAGCCCGTTCGTCCACCACACATCCCTAGCATAGCAAACACGCAACTTTCCCCCTCCGGTTAATCTGTCCGAAAACGCGAAACACCGGGAATACTTTCCCGGATGTTTCCCCCCTTCGCCGGTACCACCTATCCCTATGTTAGGTCACCTCTAGCACAACGTATTGCCGCTTCTTGCTTTTTGTTACATTTGATTGCTCTGTTATTTATTGTGTTCCCCCTCCGTTACTTCTTTCCGGTAGACCCTGAGACCGATGCCGGTACCCCTGTGATCGACTACATCGACGACCCCTCCTTGTCTGAGCAACCAGGCAAGCTCCTCCTTTGATCACCAGATATCGCCTACTCTTCTCTATACTGCTTGCATTAGAGTAGTGTAGCATGTTACTGCCTTCCGTTATTCCTATCCTGATGCATAGCCTGTCCTTGCTACTACTGTTGTTACCTTTACCTGCTATCCTAATGCTTAGTATAGGATGCTAGTGTTCCATCAGTGGCCCTACACTCTTGTCCGTCTGCCATGCTATACTACTGGGCCGTGATCACTTCGGGAAGTGATCATGGGCATATACTATACACTTTATACTGTTACATTACTTGTGATGTTGTTCGGAGATGGGGGCTGAAGGGGCAGGTGGCTCCATCCCGGTAGAGGTGGGCCTGGGTTCCCGACGGCCCCCGACTGTTACTTTGAGGCGGAGCGACAGGGTAGGTTGAGACCACCTAGGAGAGAGGTGGGCCTGGCCCTGGTCGGCGTTCGCGGATACTTAACACGTTTAACGAGATCTTGGTATTTGATCTGAGTCTGGCCACTGGCTTATACGCACTAACCATCTACGCGGGAGTAGTTATGGGTATCCCGGCGTCGTGGTATCAGCCGAAGCCTTCGTGACGTCAGCGACTGAGTGGCGCGCGCCGGATTGGAACGTAAGCCTGCTCTTGTATTAAGGGGGCTAGTTCTGCTTCCGACCGCGTTCGCAACGTGCAGGTGTGCTAAGGGCGATGGGCCCAGACCCCTGTGCGCTTAGGTTTAGACCGGAGTGCTGACCTCTCTGTTGTGCCTAGGTGGGGCTGCGACGTGTTGATCTTTCGCGGCCGGGCATGACCCCGAAAAGTGTGTCCGACCAAATGGGATCAAGCGTGTTGGGTTATGTGGTGCACCCCTGCAGGGAAGTTAATCTATTCGAATAGCCGTGATCTTCGGTAACAGGACGACTTGGAGTTGTACCTTGACCTTATGACAACTAGAACCGGATACTTAATAAAACACACCCTTCCAAGTGCCAGATACAACCGGTGATCGCTCTCTCACAGGGCGACGAGGGGAGGATCATCGGTTAGGATTATGCTATGCGATGCTACTTGGAGGACTTCAGTCTACTCTCTTCTACATGCTGCAAGACGGAGGCTGCCAGAAGCGTAGTCTTCGAAGGGACTAGCTATCCCCCTCTTATTCCGGCATTCTGCAGTTCAGTCCACATATGATAGCCTTATTTCAGTTGATACCAATGCATACATATGTAGTGTAGCTCCTTGCTTGCGAGTACTTTGGATGAGTACTCATGGTTGCTTTCTCCCTCTTTTCCCCCTATCCCTTCTACCTGGTTGTCGCAAACAGATGTTGGAGCCCAGGAGTCAGACGCCACCTTCGACGACGACTCCTACTACACCGGAGGTGCCTACTACTACGTGATGCCCGCTGACGACGACCAGGAGTAGTTTAGGAGGATCCCAGGCAGGAGGCCCGCGCCTCTTTCGATCTGTATCCCAGTTTGTGCTAGCCTTCTTAAGGCAAACTTGTTTAACTTATGTCTGTACTCAGATATTGTTGCTTCCGCTGACTCGTCTATGATCGAGCTCTTGTATTCGAGCCCTCGAGGCCCCTGGCTTGTAATATGATGCTTGTATGACTTATTTTATTTGTAGAGTTGTGTTGTGATATCTTCCCGTGAGTCCCTGATCTTGATCATACACGTTTGCGTGTATGATTAGTGTACGATTAAACCGGGGGCGTCACATGTCCCCGATGTGGTCAAAAGTCCCGCTAGTGATTCTTCCAACCGTAGTCGGTAAGCCCAGATATCTGTCACTGAATGCTTCGACATGAACACCAAGAATCAGCTTGACTGCTTGTCGTCTTGCATGCGGTGTATTGGGCGAGAAAAAGATGGCACTCTTCTAGCGATTAACTGCCTGACTCGAGCATGTAGCATATATCAATAATATCGAATTGAGCCGGTCCGCACTCTCCTGTGTTGCACTGACGAAGATGAGACTATCATTGGCAAAAATAAGATGACTCACCCAAGGCGCCCGATAAGATGCACGGATGCCCCTGTGGCCCTGTCAATATGAATACCACCATAATAATTGAGCAATGACGTGAGTCCTTCGGCACAAAGTAAGAAAAGGAATGGGGACACGGGACAGCCCTGCCGCAGCCCCCTAGACGGGGTGAAGAATGGCAGCAACTCCCCATTCACCCTCACCGATAACCGGACAGAAGAGACACACTTCAGTACCAGGTTCACGAACTGAGCACTAAAACCAAGCTTGACCATGATCGCCTCGAGGTAATGCCATTCAACTCTGTCGTAGGCCTTCATCATGTCTAATTTGACAGCACACGAGTAATTCTTTCCCTTCTTCCTTCGTCTCATTGTGTGGAGACTTTCAAAGGCCACCACCACGTTATCAGTGATCAGACGACCAGGGACAAAAGCACTCTGTTCCTAACTAACAAATGTGTCCATCAACTCTTTAAAGCGGTTAGTAATCATCTTGGCAGCAATTTTGTAGGGTACAGGACACAGAGAAATCGGCCGGTATTGAGTGATGGACTGAGGATTTCGTACCTTAGGTATAAGTTTGATAGACATATCATTAAATCCATAACGTAGCTCACCACCATTCAAAAAAACCAAGAATCGCCGGCACTAGATCACCCTTGATGAGATCCCAGTGTCGTTGAAAGAACCCTGCGGTAAACCCATCAACGCTTGGTGCTTTGGATGGAGACATCTGAAAGAGGGCATCGCGGACCTCGTCCAGCTTGAAGGGTTTATCCAAGAAAATATTCATGTCCTCGGCCACACATGTCGGGACAAACTGAAGCAACTCATTCATATCATTATAGCCTTGTGATGAATACAAGTTCTGGTAGAATGATTGCACCTCCGCCTTGTCTTCAGCCTCGGTCGCGCATGTAGAGCCATCTGAGCACTGAAGATGGGCAATGCGGTTCACCCGCTTCCGCTGCGCTGCTAGGGCATGATAATAGGCCGTATTACGGTCACCATTCCGTAGCCATGGCACACGTGAGCGTTGCCGAATCCAAACCTCCTCCTGCCGCATTGCTTCCCGCAGTTGCAGCACGGTCGCTCTTTCCTCATCAGAAGGCCCTTGACCAATGGACCTCCTCCTTAAATTTTCAAGTTTCCCTTGTAACTTTCGGACCCTCTTAGCGAGGCAGCCGAACTCCCTCGCGCCACACGCCCCAAGTTCAACTTGGAGCTGTTGTGTATTATAGATTTCTAGAAATGCATGGCCAATATGTTGTTATGTATTGACACTTGCGCTTATGAAATTTTTCACGTGTATTTTGAAGTTAAAATAAAACACTATAAAAATATGTGCATACAATCATTGCTATGAACGTACACATGAACACCCTACCTCTATGAGCATCTCTGGGAGACTGACCCGATGGGTCTATTGGAGATACGAGCTTGAGCTTCTCGACATGCCAACGTCTAGTAGTCACATCAGTGATCCCACTTAGTGTGATAGAAGATGACCCCAAGAAATTTCCCGTGTGGTCATGACAGAGTAAATACGCTGCGGTAAAAACCAGAAAATAATAACAGTAGCACAGGGTATGTGTGTAGCAGTAGCATGGCCTTAGCAGTAGCGCGTCATAAAAAACGGCGCTGCAGCATTTAGCAGTAGCTCGGTATTCTAAAACGCGCTATTGCTATATACGGACAGCAGTAACGAGGAGGCACCAGCGCTACTGCTAAAAGTTAGCTGTAGTGTCAATACCAGTAGCGCGGGTACCCACACTACTGCTAGGCTTTTAGCCCGCGCTACTTATGGGTCCGTCCGTGATGCCCCCCAGGGCGCAAGCAGGGAAGAGAGCCGGAAGTGGAAGGGTCCGCAGAGGCTGCGTCGAGGAAAGGCCGCTGTGTGCATTCCCTGTTTGGAACCGGAGGCAGGAGCTCCCGTTGGTGGACCAGCGGTCAACAACAGGTCAGGCGGAACCGGAATCTGCTTGACTTTGCTGACGATGGACAACGTTTGTTTAACTAGTGATGAAATGGCCTCCCCGCACCAGCGGCAAATTTTGGGGGGAAACAGAGGGAAGCATCTTCTTGTTGGTTGAATACAATAGGGAACGACTGCTGAAATAATTTCTTTTCTGATACACCGGAAGAAGTGCACGCACATGCACTTATGGACGTGGCGCCGGCCGGTCATCAGGTGAACGGTATCAGCTAGCAGCGCGTTTAATTAATTTATCAAACCAAAAAAGAGAGTTTGTGCAGTGATGAAAGAAACCAGATTCTTTCAGACCAAAACCCCCAGTCGATTCTCTCTCTTTTTTATTGAGAAACTGCGCGGTCGAAATACAGGCAGCGTGTGTCAGGATGTGGGGCCATGGGGGTGGGGGTGGTGCGGTGTGTGTGTGGGCGTGCTCCTAGCTTGTTTCAAAAGAAAGAAAAACCCTGCGTCCCTCCTCCATATGCTGTGTGGTGCGGTGTGTGTGAGAGAGAGAAGAGAGAGGGAGAGAGAGAGAAGGAAGGGGAAAGAAGGAAGGAGCCCCAAATCCTCCCTTCTCCTCCTCCACCGCGGCGACGGCATGGAGAACCAGCCGCCGCCGGCGCAGCGGTAGGGCTGGCCTATAGGTCGGGCAAAAGGGGCGACCGCCCCGGGCCCCAAGAGGGGAGGGGCCCAACTAAAACTTACACTAGTAACATCTATTAAGTATACATTACATTTGAAAGATTATTAAATGGATAAAATAGAGCCTCAATTAGCATAAGTATAAGTTCACACCACATACTGATAAGTTATACCACGCTTAGGCAAACCAATCTGACTGACGAAGCTGAGTTCAAATACATTAGTCTCTCATTTACGATGCATGTCTTAGTATCATAATGAAAATTATGATATCTCGATTTCAATGGTTAAACCAATGCACAATTTTTAAATCGATAAACATCTAGGTATCTCATTTGCACCAAACCAAACCAAGTGAATCTGGACGAGCATGTTAGGTAATCGAATCATGCGTAAAAGTATAATCAACAACATTTTTGGTTCTTAGAATTACTGAACCTATCATGCAAGCCACATTTTCTATGCCCTAGAAGTTTCCATGAATATGACCGCCTAATATACACTAGAAATTGCTGTAAAAATATTTATTAGTATGTCTATAATTTATAAATCTCTATCATAATATTCAATATAACATGAAAAGATATATGAACACACGCATGTATATGCAAATGTGTATACACTACATCGTTTATGAAATATTAGAAAAATAAATATGAAAGATTGTCTTAACAATAAAGAAAAGTTTTGGTACATCATAAATTTTTCATTTTGTAGAATTAAAATTTTCAATTATATACATTACAGATGCATACCAATTAATAATATAAATGTTAGTTGAAAACATTTTATGTGGCTAAGTAATAAAAAATATTAATTACAATTGTAATATGGTACACTTAGTTTAAAATAAGTATAAAAGTTTAATATGAAAAACAATTATGTTACATCGCCCCGGGCCCAAAAATACATTGGACCGGTCCTGCGCAGCGGCGGAAGGTGAAGCGCCTGCCACGCGCGACCGGCCCGATATGCTCGCCAAGGCAGCGGACCGAACTTGTAAGCACAACCTCTCCCTCCCCCTCCTCCCCCCAAACCCCTGTCTTCTCCCAAGGGCGCCGTAGGTGGCCACATCGGCACTCTGCTTTCTCATCGCTAGCGTCGCATCGACGTGTTGTGCGTTGTTGCTAGTATGGGGTTAGTCGGCGTTGAGCTGAAGGTCGTGGCGCCGTTCCAGTTCTTGGTGCAGCGCCACGGGCCGGGGCGAGGACCAAGCTGCGCGCCCTGAGCGCTGCAGCGCCAAGACGGGGCGAGACCCCGTGCTCCCAGCCGCGGCGATGCACGGACACGGGCGGGGCGAGACGCGCTGCAGCCCAGCCCGCATACGACGGGCGGGGTCGAGGCATCTCGTCCAGGAAGAGCGGGCATGGGGTTGGGTTTTTAGCAAGTCCTCTGTTGTACTATCTGTCACTGTGTGTCTGTCTTCTGCTTAGCCAAGTTGCCTACTTTGCATAATTATAAATTCGACGCGATTCAACTGTTTCTTCTTTGCATCAATACCCAAGTATCGCACTTTATGCTGCAAAAAAATTGCTACTGACAACCGGAGATGCTAGTCCCTGCTCCTGCATTGTGTTTTGCACATTTTTCACTTGTACCGCTTATTTGTGCAGGAAATCCCAGTCATTTTCTTCAATGTGAATGGTCGGGCAAGCGACTATGTCACATTCATGAAAAAAAGGGTCAAAAGGAGTGGTCTCATCGCGCCGTTGAAGTACAATAGTGTCCCGGTGACACCTCATCGAACCCCCAGCTGCAAAGAGGGTGCTGAGAAGGAGGATGATGAGAAGAAGGAGGAGGAGGAGGAGGAGGAGGAGGAGCAGGTGGTGGTGATGGATGAGGATGATAAGGGGAAGCAAAAGGTTGAAGAAGGAAGTGAGTGCAACATAGATCTCAATGAGTATGAGCAGGTGGAGGATGAAAAGAAGGAAGAGAAAGAGGAGAGTGAGGAGGAGAAGAAGCAGAAGGAGGAGGAGGAGGAGCGGCAGTGGGAGGAGGTGCTCAAGAAGGAGAGGGGAAAGAAAAAAACAGGAAGGAGTTATCACATCATTCAACTATATCACTCAGGTGATCCATCAAAGGCGGTCCAGTTACTGGTTTGTGACTTCGATTGTTACATGGTTGGCTTGAGACGGCTGAAGCCAGACGGCACTTGGGGTCGCTGGGGAAGACTGAGGGGTGAGCATATGCCAAGCTGGCTAAATTCGGAAGAGATAGCCATCTATGGCTCCCACACAAAGAAGTAAGTAATTTCACACCTTGGTACTCACCTCTAGTGACCACGGTGCTCTAAATTGTCTCTAACAAGTAACAACCATGTTGTTGTGTATAGGACCAAGATTGGAGGTTCAAACAGTATAATCAACATGTTCTATACATTGGCCCGTGAGGATCGCAGTTTGGATGAAACCAGGGAGGCAATTCTTCTCGCTGTGATTGTGTTTTGTGAGGCACTGCGGCTATACTGGATCTGGCGGCTCATCATCAAAGCAATTGCTGCTGACATTGAGGCAACAGCTCTGGAGTCTTACTGTTGGGACAGAATCAATAACTGGGGTCAACTCTCAAAGTTGGCATTGCATCTTGGCAAGTATGGTTCTGTAAAGCCTGCTATCCTTGAGCGTCTCATGAAAAAATGTCGTTACTCTACCATCGATGACATCATTGGGCCCAAGGGCGACTTGGCGCTGTTGATGAGGGACAATGTTATTCTGCTTGATCAAGCTACCAATGAGTTGCTGGAGCAAGATGGTGCTGGAGAAAACATTGAAGACCCCAAGTTTGGTTAGGTAGTTATCTGTAAGCCAATTGATGCCTTGCTCAGGATTTTGGTTTTGCTTCTCTTGGATGATCCTATTACTATTCTGCTGCTCGGGTCTGTGGTCGCCCTCTCCTGGAGCTACCACGACGAAGAGAATCAAGAAGGTGTCGTCGCTGGTGTCAGTGGAGTCCCCCAGGAGCGTCTTGGTGTAAAGAAGTCCCTGCCTGCGTGCAGACGTTTTGCTCTCTGTTTTCAGGCTTACCAGTTCCTAGTGTTGCTTGGATGATGTTTACATACTTCTCTGAGCCCCTCCCCTGATCTTCTAAAGAAAACTATTCTGTTGCTCCTATGCATTGGCATGTTAAACTGCGATTGACATATCGGATGTAGAATTTAGTATCGGCTGTACTGTCATGCTGAATTGCCATTCATTGCTGCCTCCAAGAGATTGTACACTTGTGCTGCCTCTCTTTATACTGCAGCTTTTGTTTGACATTCCATGATTATGTTCATTTGCTTAGTTTAGCTTTGTTATGTCAGTTTGCTGGTAGTGTTGGCTGATGGTGTCTCCTTCTGTATAAAACCTGTACCTGCAATATCTGCAAACGCAGCGCTGGAGGCAACATGCAGTGATGCCCAGGCAACACAAATGGAACTTGTTGTGCCAACAGGCCCATAAAATGTGCACAGATACAATATATTTCTCACTCTCCTTTTGTTTCTATTCGAACAACAGAGGGCGCCACCAACCACCAATAAGGTTACATAAACTGATCTTACACTGAACTTTCAGTGGAATGCATTCTCTTTTTCTTCACAATTAGTCATATATATAGCCCACTAAATTATCTATCAATCAGTTCCTTGGCCAATTTTCTATTGTCAGTAGTATCCTCGTCAGATTTTTGACAAGAAAACATGATAACATGTAAATCAATCATGGTATATTGGCAGCAGTTAAGCAAACAGATATGATCTGGAAACAGAACCTTCTACAATGTGGCCAAATAAAAGCGAAAAACTTCTGAGCTAAATTTGTGAAGTTGCTCCATAGGGCAAATTGCTCTCCCATTGAAGGTGCAAGCATTGCAATGATTCCAGAGTCAGCTTTTAACTGGTAGGAGGGATAGCTTGATGCTGATGGCTAGCCACAAGAAGTTCTTCCAATATTCATATTTGCCATGCTCCCATCAGGGAAAGGTTCAAGCCAATTTCTTAGCATAGTAACATCTCCACGATCAAGAAATTCCTACTGAAGATTATTTCTGCAAATCTATCATCATATATAAATAAAATAGAACTTGCTCTAGTATATAGCATAACAGATGGCACCACATGGAAAGTTTTCTGCTACCGCCTACCAGTGCCTACACCACATGAAAAATCTCGAACAACCAGGTGTGAAATACAAGTATCCCCACATTCAATTACCTTCAGCAAACAGGACTTAATCCTTATTAATAATTTGTCCAACAATTGAAAAGGAAAACGATATATGTCATGTGAGTAATTAACTACGAATAAGTGTGGATAGTCATCAGAAGAGTCTCCATTATGATTGCCACAACGAGTAAACTAACAGCTCAGTCAACCCCAAGTAAGTGATTTTGTTTGAAGAAAACTGATTCTTTACCATCGATGAAGTTATAAACATATATCTAAGACCTTCTTGATCATTCTTATTCCATGAGTATACATGTTAGCAGGGTGAGTTAATTTTTCAATGGCCATGGAAGTAGCAGATCGAAGATGAAAGTGAAGCTACCAAAATCTGACTTCATATCAACGGGCAGATCCCACAATTAATATCAAATTCCACCGTGACATATTCACACATAGCATCCCGTGTAAGAAATTTTATCTAAAGGACACATTTTAGCAATAAGTGGGAGCAAAAGAAAACCCAAATTACCAGCATATATGTTTTTTGTGTGCAAAACATGACAGCAAAAAAGCGGGCAAAATTAACCGAAGATGAGAAAGGCATTAGCAAACAAACTTACCAATGCCATATCATTTAAAATGAGATATCCTGATTATATACAATGTTATTATTCTCACATAAGTATCTCCACAACAACATATTAAACATTGTTCAACATCAAGAAGACGTCAAAGAAAACAATTAGTTACCCTATGCGCTCCTCTAGCCTGTGGAGCATAAGATGAGTTACTGGCCGTAGGCAATAAGTTACAATAAGAAGCTGAGTGCAATTATGAATTCTGCCAGCAATGTAGAATTGTTTCTATCTTCCAACACTTCAGAAAGAAAGAAAAACACAAGGGTTTTACCATCTGAGAGGAGTCTGCTCCGGCAACAATAGCACTGTTTGCACCCTAATCATGCTCTTCCAATCTCCAAGTGGCAGCCATGCTTCTTCCAACGTGCATCTCTACCTCTTGCAGCTTCTCCCAGGGTACAGATCGGACTGATTAAAATGACCAGGCTTCTAAGTGTCCCCTCGCTGTGTCAGTCCTTCCAGCCTGTAAAACTGGAAACGACAAGCATTTTAGCAGCAACTCAAGTAAATACAAAACAACTATTATCTGATAGCAACACAAAATCCTCACTGTTCAGGGTAGTGCACTTGGTTGAACGAAATTAAGAGTAAAAAATCAGTATTGATCAACATAGTGTGGTCAAATCTGTTGCACCTACAGAAATTGCCAGTTCACCACAAATTAAGGTTACATAATAAGAAAGCTAAGTAACCCCTTTACTCAACATTGTGTTAATGGTCAACATCACATTTAGTTAATGGCCAACGCATAGATCAAGACAACAGCGTTGGATTCCTTGTTCAGAAATCAACTAATTAAGAACATCAAAGCATACGGCACCAAGTAGTAACCATGCCAATTCAAAATCTCAGTGCACCATAATCTTACTGCAATCATTCATTCACCATCCATTATGAGGCTTTTTTTTCTAGTGAAACAACTATGGCTTTGTTTAATATATGAAATATATCAATGGGGCCTCATAGTTAATCATCAACAAAGGGGTACGTAGGGTAGAATACTTCACTTGAAGAGCAGTCATAAGGGCATCAGCACAGCAGCTTCTAGCACAAGTATGGCACTTAATAAGCTCTCCTACGCTCTCAACTATAGTGTTTTAACACATAAAGCAGATATTGATCTAACTCCAAATCATCAAGTTAAGCTCTACATATACAAGCTAATCAATGAATTCTTCTGAATTTACAGGCCGGTCAATTTATTCTTTGTTGTTTCTTCAGTTAAATGGTGACATGGAAATGCCACCGGCATGAAGACACAGCTTACAACGATGGGTTAATTAGCTGAATTATACTTACTATATTTAACAACGCGGTCAATTCCGTCCCCAACGCCACGACCAACACCGCTTAAGGGCTTGTACAATGCTACACGGTGGACGGGTGCTCCAACTGCCACCTAGGTTCGGATGGTCCCAAATTGACGCAACGTGCTGCTTGCAGACTAAAGCTACATCCTGCAGAAGAGCCAACCTCTTCAGATGTGAAAAGCGAAGAAAGGAAGAAAAAGGCATGCTGCGCTGATGCATGCAAGAGAGGGATAGAGAGAGCAGAAAACCAATGCTATGCATGTGAAGGGCAATGGGTCCGCTACATAGTGTGGCCTCTGTTGGAGAGAATTTTTCTAAAATGATGGCTTCATTACTTTTTGATTAGTTTAAGAGCTGAGGCAGTACCAGGGTGATGCCTCCATTGTACATGCCCTAACGCCGCCCCGCTCAGCAAAGCGGTTGCTCTCCCTCTCCTTCCCGGCAGCGCAGCAAGAGAGCTTCGCATTCGCCAGTGACCCCGCCCTGCTCGAGACCTCACCCCGCTGCCGCAATCGATTCCGCCCCGACTAACACCGCCTCCGCCCCCGGGCTCAACACCATCGTGCGCGACCTCGCAGCCCGGGAGGCGGCCGCCATCCCTCTCCTTCCCGGCGCGCAAGGCAGGAGCTCAGGATGGGAATGGACCGGCCCGGACCTGGCCTTGGACCCAGCCCTTGTGCCCAAGTCCAACTTGAGGGGCCACGGGCCGACCCACGTAAAGAAGAGCCAGTGGCCTCGTTGGACCGATGGGTATTTCTGGTTGATGCAAATTTTTGTTTTAACAGATGTTAAAATTAGCCTAAAAAACAAGATGTTAAAATTAGCCTAAAAAAACAAGATACTAAAATTAGCCACGGTTTAATGGAATCTGATTAGTGTAAGAATTAATAAGATTTCTAGTGCATGGTTAATAGAAAAAATTAAACCGTTTGCTTGTGGTTTTATACGTGCACATCTTATCGAAACATATCAACACAATTATGTTGTTTATATACTTGAGCGTTCATGAGAAATTATATGACATACCGCGTAGCAAAATCAGGTCCTACGACAACATCAGCGCAACGGAGATTGCATCTTTTGTGAGACATAAGACTATAAGGTGGGCCGACCCAACTGACCCGTTGGGTCACCCAGTGCCGGCTCTATTGATCCGAATCTTGTTTGAGACCGATCCATATGACCCATTGGCCTTAATTTTTTTTTGATCGAGTCAGCGACTCTGCGGGCCAACCCGGCCCATTCCCATCCTGAGCAGGAGCACTCGCATCCATCGCTCGACCCTGCCAAAATTCCATCAATTTGATATGTTCCTCGCTCAGTCGTTCGTTTCTTTTCTTTATGTTCTTTCTTTTTCAATATAAATATACCATGCACATCTTAGATTTGGTTAATATCAAAGCAAAAAAGGATACAATGAACAGTCAACTGAACACAATACGATCAGTAAAAAGAATAAAATTATACTCAAAATTACACTGGCCTTCTTGTACAGTCACCTGTTGGAGATTGAAAATTACATTGAACCAGCAATAAAAGATAGGGGCACCTAGAAATGCCAAAGGACAATGTTATCACATCAAGCCTGTTGTTGTTGGGGAAGACAGCCATTGGATCGTCATATCAGGCTTTGAAGATGCCAATACCTACTCATCCATTGGGACGAGATCTAAATCGTTGAAGCAACATCGGTTGGAGCACCACCTCACGCAGCACAACCTTGCAATCCATCACCAATGGTTTAGAGAGTTGGAGAAATCAAACCATGTCGCAGAACAACACGAAAAAGATGTCAAAGTCAACGCACCAACAAATTAGGGGATACAAACTCTCACGGGCCCTTCATCGATGCCGATCGGATGTCGTCGAGCTACAAAGAAACTTGAGAGGCCTAATTCCATTATGCAATAGCCGCCGCCACCTCGTCAATGCCTAAATGGAAATAGATCTGAAGGAAAATAAAATGAGGCAGATGGGTCACCACTCTAATTGTTTTGTCCATTTTGCATCACTTTTTGTTCCTTATTTTTTCCATAATAGTCATAGGATTTTTAGAACTTCACCATGCTCATGCACCATTTTAAGTGATTTTACCATGATCTTAAATGAGAAGGATATTATCTATTTTGGGGTCAAAATCATGCTAATTGACGTCATAATAACCTTCCATACAAATAGAAGATCACGTGGGAGGAAAACCAACCGCACATGATGTTACAGAGGAGAAGATGGTATGTGAAACAAGCATAGACACTCGTATCGTACGGTGCCGCCACTCCTTGGCTTACTACTTCAACCTCATCGGATCTAAAAAGGATGAACATAGAGGCCAGAACTACAAACTAGAAGTAGAAAACCTAACCTCTGGACCTCTGGAAGGAATCCAGAGGGGGAATTATCAAAAGGGCACCACTATGCCATCACTTCAGAGACTCCGACATCGATCTTCATCATCATTGTCATCCACATCTTCAGCATCAATCCCTTCATCATCCATCTCTTCGTAACAGCGAACCCTAGTTTGGATTTGTATGTGTGTTACATTAATCATTCATCTGATATTATACCACTATTGCGGAGTGGGGAAACTCCTAGGCTTCAAACTATTATACCACTCCTCCGCATAATCTTATAATCAAAAAGGAAATATATTGGTTATTAAATATTCCCTATTCGCATCTTTCTTAACAAGGATACCAACAATTGAGTTGATCTTAGTGAAGTGATCAAGTGCCTTTTCATTTTCATAGCTATGGAAAGGATCAAATTCAACCAAAGTAATTATCTCGAGTTAAATATATAATTCATAACCATTATCTTTTATGCATATATGAGAGGTACCAAACTTAGTATCAGGAACAAAAGTGTTTCAGAAGTTTTTTTAATAGTTCAATCATACCATCGACCCAGCTTCATCATCGTAAGCTATAATTTCTCTAGTGAATTCTTCATCAAGTTCTACAGGCGTAGTGGGTAGACCAATTTATATCGCTTAGTACGTGTGACATTTGATGTTTCAAGTTTTTAACATTCTCAAGTTCTTTAGCTTTAGCAATACGAGGCTAAAAGATCTCCAAGTGGAACAAAAATATCAAGCATATTAGAAGCATCATCATAATTTTCATGAGAAGCACAAGTAGTATCAACTACATGTGACATATCGGAATGTGAAGGGTGTGTGTTTGATAGTGGTTTTGGTGATGGTGGTGGTGGTATATCACAAGTCGACTTAAACACAGTAGGTAAATCAAATGTAGAACCAGTACATAAGTATGTACCTTGTCTTGTCGTGGAAGAAATGATCTTGCTTCCCCATGATGGAGAACTAAATTCAGAAAACAAATAACTCTCCAAGTGAACTTATAAATAGAGTTATGCTCTCCCGCAATGGTGCGAGAAAATAGTCTTGATAACCCACAAGTGTAGGAGATCGCAACAGTCTTTGAGGAAAGTATCAACTTAAATTTATTGATTTGACATAAGGAGAGGCAAAAAATATTTATAAGCCTTAGCGGTTGGGTTATCAATTCAACCACACCTAAAAAAATGTTACATTGAAAAATCATATGTGATAGCAAAGATGTTAACTAGGGCGTAAGTTTGTGTATACCTTATTTCTAAAGTACTATTAATTTTTTGGCAGATCTCTTAAACTAAATAATGGCTAGTAGTTTTCTAAAGAAACTATGTGTATTTCTGTTTTGGTCGAGCTAGCAAACTACTAAGGATAACAAATGCGACCCACAGTGTATTGTAATTAATCAGTTTATATAGTCCAATTCAATTAGCTTTTCAAGTCTAAACATTACATTGCTTTAGCGTTGTTCAATGACGGATTGACGGGTGTGTCATGCGACAACTTTAACCTTGTTAGTGTATATAGTGCCAAATACAAGGTGGCGACAACTTCGTGTCATGAAAAATCCTAAAAGAGAAATTGTTAAGGGTTTCAGGATGGAAGATAATTATATGCCAAGGGAGGGCATAAGGTCCCAAAATTTTCATCCGAAGGTAATTTGGGTATTTTCCCCAAAAAAATCCAAAAACTTTACTTTTGCACAAAATAACTCCATGAGGGAGTTGTGTTGAAAATAACGCCAGTCTGAATTAGTTTTATTCAAAATTACGCAAGTTAGAGAGTAAAACAAGCAAACATGCCTAAAAAAGTAGATACATTTAAGACGTATCAACATTTATCAATGAAGTTACAACTTTTAAATATGGCGTATAACTTGGCCGGTCTATTGGATGCAATCAACTGATCATTAACTCAAATAGTATGGAAGCCATATAAGTATGAATGAAGGTAGCATATTTGTAGGAACTGGGGCAATCAATTTTGCTGACTATTATCATATTTGAGTTCCTACATATTATCTAGAACACTATTATAGAGAGGCAAACTTTGTAGCTCATGAGGGTGCTATTTTAGCAAAATCATCAACGCTGATGCACCACCAGCTATTACCCTATTGCTTCTAAAGGATGCAACACTGATCGCAAATGAATAAAGAGGTGGTGTAATGAGCATATCTCTTGGCCTTTTCTCATGACCGCCTAGGGAACTATGGCTTCTTCGCCTCCCATCGGCGCCGCCACCGACGCGCCTCGTCTCCTGAGGCCTTAGTGCTATGGAGGCGCGGTGGATCTCGGGCCTTGCCGATGAAGGGTTCCTACTCCGTAACTGAGGGAGGACAACAAGTTTTGCCCGACTCGGGTGAGGTAGGGACAATGGCGACAGCACGCCTTCGGCTCGATCCAGTGTTTCTAATCGTTGCTCGGTAGTCTACAGGCCTGGATGTAATTTTTATTATTTCTGGCATTTTTTGTACTGCCATGGCAGTTGATGAATAGATTGAAAGTCCCCCTGCAAGTGTATATTATTATTATTATTATTATTTTAAGTAAATAATGGAGTAGATATTTTTTGAGGGGAGAGTAAAAAAGAGGCGGTGTATATATATAATGTCAAAAGAAGAAGTTTTCCTTTTTTTTTTGAGCTACAGAAGAAGAAGTTTTCCTATCAGGGACGGGGCGGTGATTGGGCTTTCGGATCCAAATCGACCCAAGTATAGGCGGGCTGGCCAGAGAAGCCCAACCGAATACCCGGCATGTTAAGGGCCTATTCGGTTCACAGGAATATGAAACGTAGGAATGGAGAAACCCATAGGAATGAGAAAGGAACAGAGGTGCAAAACTGAGGATTCAAAACCGGAGGAAAACAGAAGAGCTGGACGTTCGGTACGGCGTTGGAAGAGCAGAGGAAGCCGTTCCATAAGGGGTGCTCAAAGCATAACTTTATGAAAAAAAAATTTGGCTGCATAGTGATTCTCTTAGGTAAAACATCTGGCTATGGAATAAATTATTTGGGAAGTGATTGATCTTTCTCGGGCATACGTGAAACATGAGCTCCGACTGGATTTACTATTTCCTGTAGGATCACCTGGCTAGAGCAGTATTCCGGAGGAAACTGAACTAGCATTTCCTGTGATCCGAATGGCCGGTTGGTCCAAAATCCTCTGGAATACCGATTCCTGCAGATTTCCTGTAAAAAACTGTGAACCGAATAGGCCCTAAGTATTGCCCAACCCCGAACCCCCAAGCTGGCCTCATCCCAAAGGAAAATCCCCCACCCCCACCCAGAGGAAGCTGTAGTACGGAGTAGAAGATAGATCGATCTAGGGTTTTCTTCCGTCAGGAGAGCGGCGATGGCGGAGACGCAGGCAGAAATCGATTCTTACATTGAGCTTTACTGGGCTGATAGGATGGAGGCGTTCTTGGAGGAGGAGGAAGCGGAGGAGGAGACGGAGAGAAGGGAGAGTGGTTCCGGCGGCGAAATGAAGAAAAGGAAGACGGCGGCGGGAGTAGGCTCGAAGAAGGCGGCGGCGGCGGAGGATCCGGTGGAGGAGAGCGACAACGAAGAGGGGCAAGTGGAGTCGATCAGTACAGCGAAATCGAATCTGGCGAGGACAAAAAAGATTCTAAACGCAAAGATTGCCAAGCTTGTGGGAGTGGAGAGCGGGGAGGGCCCCCATTATAAGACCAAGACGATGACCGAGGAAGACGTCGCGGCGGCAGCCATGTACAGAGCCAAGGGGGAGGAGGCGCACATGAACCAGGATCGAAGGGGGAGCTGGACGCCGTCATCAAGTGGATCGCCACGGGAGATCCCGAGGCAATCAGGATCTCGGACCAGTGGATGGCTGAAAATGTGGAGGCCATGAAGCTGGAGCCAAAAGATCCTACCGACTGGCTGGCCGAACAAGCCAAGGACTACCGTGAATTCTGGGATCTTCTATGGGCCGGCTCCTTCGGTAAATGGGAGGATATCAGTAAGCAAACCCAAATCTTCCCCCTATCTACCTTCTGATCAATTGCTCTTGGAAATATCTAACCAAATAGTCTTGATCGATTGACATCAATCTGCAGCGCTTATCCAACCCATGCTTTACACGGACGAGAAGCCTCCGCAAGATGTGTACCCCATCCGAACTCTGCAGGTCTTTTCGGTCAAAGTAGCAGCCATCACAGAGGAATTGGGGTGGCCGCTGCATGTCTTTGGTATCGTTGCCGCACGCGACTCATTGGATCACAATCGCAACATTATCTTTGGCCGTCAAAGGGATAACTGCCAAACCATCGACAGTGAGGTTTGTATATTCGTCTCGACAGTTACTTGGTGCCTATGTTACCTCTGTGAACATTATTTGTTCTGGTATTCACATGACTTCAAATTATATACAAATGTACTGGGCTATTGGGAGATATATGATGAAATTACTCTCTACTGTTATTTGGTGCCTATGTTACCTCTGTGAACACTATTTGTTCTGGTTTTCACATGACTTCAAATAATATACAAATGTACTGGGCTATTGGGAGATATATGATGATATTAGAGATTTAAATTACTTATTTTAGGCTTTGCGGAGATGAAATATACATACCCTCGGCATATGTTAACATCAGTGGCTTTTGGTTTCTCTGAACTATGATTACAGTTAATAATTCATATCAATACAGATATGCTCCTTCCGTTCCTAAATATTAGTTTTTTTAGAGATACCAATATGGACTACATACGGAGCAAAATGAGTGAATCTACACTCTAAACTACGTCTATATACATCCATATGTAATCCATATTGACATCTCTAAAAGACTTGTATTTAGGAATGGAGGGAGTATTAGTTTGCGGGGGTCCGTGATATTGCTACCAAGTTCCATGCATGAACTAGGTGATTCTAAACCAGCCATTGTAAACCTGATTGTTACTAGGAAATAGCTTCACGAAAAAAATGGTACTACCTCGTCCGGTTTATAGGGCTTATCTTGAAATTTTAGTTTTTCTGTTTTATAAGTCTCAAATTTTTAGTTTTTCCGTTTTACTCAATTTGATTGTTTCACCTTGGTTGGTGAGATTTTTGAATTGAGCCCTATAAACCGGAAGAGAGGGAGTAGTAGCTATTGCCAATGGTTATGAGAAATCATACCAAATGATCAATCCATGGAGTATTATAAGTATACTAGTGTAAGTGGGAATCATTCCTTTTCTTTTTCTGCAAAAAATTCTAAGTTCTTAAAGGATGCCACATAAGAAATCAACGACATGAAATCACATGTATGCTTGCATGGTGTTCAATTTTGTTTGAGTTGACTTACGGGTTCGAGTATAATCTTTGTGCATTTCAAATGTCAAGTTTGTGTAAATTTCTTCCAGGCCGATATAGGGGAATAGTGACTGCACTTTTTACCCTCTCTTTACTGTTTCCCTATGAAAATAATTGGCCCTTGACAATGTGTCCCCACAGCGGATAGGCAGATTCTTGAGTCTCTTTCCTCCTCCAGTTTGTTTGAGACCAGTCACCAGTATTCTATTTTTTTTTGTACTTGATAATTTCTTGTGTTCTCCTGTGAAATTCTGCTTGCAAATGTTTTAGCACTGTTTTCAATCTATTGGCAAAGGAATCTCTTTAGAAAATTGCTTTAGAGTATATGCACCCCTTAGCAAAAAAATATTGTTTGTCTCTAAATCGTTTGCATCCTGTGTACAGTTTCCTAGTATATGTTTTGATTATGCTGTTCAATGTTTGCCTCTCCTTTTGCTTTAGTATATATACATATTGTTAGTTTAAATTGGTTCTTCAAAACATGAGGGTTTTGAAGATCAACAATGCTTGCTGACCCAATTCGAACTTATTTGCTGTTACAGTCTTGGCAAAGTCTGCCTTTTAGTGTTTGCTACCAAAAGATATTTACTTCAAGCTCTTATTGATAAGTTTAGCTTGATAAATGGATTACTTCTCCATGGATGCATTGTTCCTTGGTGTCAGCATATATTGGTTTTCTTCCAATCCAGTCGTTCCAGTTGTATTTTTCGATAAATAACACATAATTTGTTTTGTAAATTTTGCATGCAGAATCGATACCTGACACTGACAGGTCCTACCCGTGCTGTTGTGGTTGTGGATCCTGTGTTCTTTGAGGTTGACTTGCGAGTGAAGGGCAGAACTGAATCTGAGGATAGAGCTTTGAGCTATCTAGTTGTTAATTGTCGTGAGTCTGGCTGTCGTGAATCGTACATGTTTAAACGTGTCGAAACTAGCAAGCTTAGCACAGTGGAATTGACATTGGGTGACATGGCTGAATCTGTGGAGGCCACCATCAGTGTCAGAGTTGTCGATGGGGAATGGCCAGAAGGCTTTGGAGGTCTAATTTCTGCCCGTACCGCCAGTATCAGTGACATAGAAATCAAGTTGCTTGCTTTCGATAAACTGCCAGTTGCAGCTGATGGCACGATACAGCTTTCACGCCGTGTTTTGTCTGTCGAAGCTGATGGAATGCTGAGAGTCTCTGTCA
Organism: Triticum urartu; assembly: GCF_003073215.2. NCBI lineage: Eukaryota > Viridiplantae > Streptophyta > Magnoliopsida > Poales > Poaceae > Triticum > Triticum urartu. The sequence goes on from NC_053022.1 coordinate 51,508,288, forward strand.
TGGCAAATGGTTTGGAGGATCAAACTGTTGAGGGAGATTCTAAAGCATTCAAAGCCAGGGAAGCCTCCAGAAGCACGCGTATGCTTCAAGTTCGCTCTTGTAAGCTGGAGGTCACCATCGCATGGTCTCTTGTCCCGGCTATGGTCTAGGGAGGATGTAATGGCTTGGGGTGATGTGTGTTTGTGTTTAATGTTATGCAGTGAAGCTGTTATTTCTGGAGTGATGTGTGTTGTTAGGGGTACCTTTATCCTCGTTAGATTAGTGTCAAGTACTATATTATATGTAACGTGGGCAGATTAAGATAGATTTGACTATGTAATGTGGGCAGATTAAGTACTATGGAGTACTTGACTATGTAATGTGGACAAGTTAAGTTTGATTTGACCATGTAATGTTGGCAGATTAAGATATACTTGACTATGTAATGTGGGCACATTAAGTTGCTCCCTCCGATCCATATTAATTGATGCACAATTGTTGGTATAAATTTGTAGTACTAAAGTTGTATTAAGTGTATGTCAATTAATTTGGATCAAGGGAGGACTAGATTTTATTTGCTGTTTTTTTCATAGTAATAGTAAATTGTCTCGATCAACGATTCTTGCATTGAGAGAAGCAATGCCAATTTGTGGTCTTGGTCTCGTTTGGCCTGGAGATGGCGCAAATGAAGGACACTTAAAAGTAGAGGGACGGTAATCATTGCTTAAAGGTGCATGGAAATGGAAACAGTATGCAGTTTCCGTCAGTCACTAAACACTTCTTGTAGAGGGACGGTAATCATTGCTTCTCCTGATGCAAGTAGATCCAGTGCTAATCCTGTTCAAAACGGGGTTGCCAGCCTCCCACTCTTATAGTGACGACCATGTCAGCCACACACGCCACTTGCCACTGGAGCTCTTTTACTTCCATTCAGCAATTCGAATTTTGAACGTGCGTCGTGCTCACAAACAAGATCGGTACATGGATGCATGTTAGACAAATGTCTACAGCCCAAGACCAAATCTAGCACACAGCAACTCTTATGAGACATTTTGCAATACATATATGCTTATACCCAGGTAAAAAAGCAACCAACACGTTCAAGAAAGCAGTTCCATTTCATAAATTAAGGAAACTTCATATTACACAAGCAGAAGTTTTTTTTTTCATCAGCAAAGTCATCATCGCTCCTCTCGAAATTCAGTCCTCATTTCTCAGTAACACCCAAAGGCCTTGTGCATGTGGTCCGCCGGTGCCCTTCCATACCACAATTCTTGCATCTACCGGGCTTTCGTGGTTTCTTCAGGGCATCCCGTCTCTCAGGGCATATAGTTTGTTTGTGCCCTTCGCATCTGCTTATCCGGTGCGATGCCTTTTCTCGACTATTTGTTGGTCTTCCAACTCCCCTCTGCTTATCCGGTGCTTTTAGACCGTGCAGACCATTCACATTAACAGAGTTTCCAGTACTTTCGCCTACTGAGTCCCTCCTACGATGCCTTTTCTCGACTATTTGTTGGTCTTCCAACTCCCCTCTGCTTATCCGGTGCTTTTAGACCGTGCAGACCATTCACATTAACAGAGTTTCCAGTACTGATGCATTTTTCAGCACCGTCGCCACCCAGATATGCTATCTCATCATTGCCAAGCAATGTACCAGGAGTTAAGCCGGCCATTCGGTCGTGGAGACCCAAGCCGACCCTCTTCTCGGCCAAAGGTGCACCACTCACCAGCAGGGCGTCCAAACCTTCATATAGGTGATCGTACGCTGTCGCACTCGCATCATCCATCCTCACCACCTCCATGGCTTTCAGGTACAGCTTCGAGTGTCTACAGGTAAAGGACATGTTAGCTGAGTTGTCTCTCTGATACTGAGCCCGGTGTTGCGACAGTATGTCCCTCGCGTCCTTTGTGCACCGCTTCACTATATGCTTAGCGGGGATCTCTTCGAGATGAAGTATTTCCATCACCTGTGTTGTTGGAAAAATAAGCAATTAGTTATGCTTTGTCGAGAAACATTTTTCATCCTATCAGGATAAAATTTGCTGCGGAAGTTTACCCTCGGAACATGGCTGCACAACATCCCAGTGTGCTCGAACTGACCACATTCACATGTAAACTGTCATTGGTCATCATTTATGTTCACTTCATACTCAATCTGCTCCATTTTTCTCTCTTGGCTGCATTGTTGTGGACTGCAAGATATTTCCTCATCTTCTCTATTTTCGGTGACATTATAGGCAGTAGCTTCGGTTACTAGGCGCCTAAACTCTTCGTACATCGCTCTTGTGTATATCCTACTTGCATACCGCTCTATCGCCAAATTAGTTCTCCTCACTGCTCCACCCTGTCAATACCATTGAGCATTTTCTCGGAGTTAGCAGTACTAACAAATGACATTATATTTACTCGATCTCGATATAAAACAAATGCTTCCCGTCTTTTAACTTAAAAAACTAAAGGAACGAATTACTTACTATCATTGTCCTCTTCTCCTCATAGCTATCCTCTCGCTCTCGATCAAACTACAGCCTCATGTATTGCCTCACAGAAACGTGCATTGGACTCGCTGGTGGCATGTAGGTCTTCAGCATGTGATTCACACTTTCGCTGCGTTGAGTGCTCATCATCTTGGCGCAGAAAACCCCCTCGAAGTACGACTTCCCCACTTTTCTCTAATCTCATACAACTGCGTCATGTATGTATGGTTCCTCAAATTGTGTTTATATAACAAAATACCCCTGCCTCGAACTCATCTATGGTTAACATGTAGTTCACAACCTTGTGGAACTCAGCTTGAAAATCAGATTTCTTCGTATGCAACAGCCCTAACATCTCCTTTGCTTTCTTCAGGACATGCCATTTGCACCACCTGTGCACCGTGCCTGGATAAACCTTCTTTATGGCCAATTCCATGGCTCGGTTTTGGTCTGCAAACACAAGTCGTCAGCTATACATGAAGTGTGACTTTTACCAACACAAGGGTATCGTGCTGTCCATGACTTACCTATCAGAATAGTCCTTGGAGAAGGTCCTCCCATCATCTGCATGAACTGCAAGAACACCCATTCGAAACTCTCTTCTTATCCGTCCCTCATCAAGACACCATCAAGAATTATACTCTGAAAATGATTGTTCATCCCAACAAATAGTCCAGAAGGCATGTCGTACAGGCTTCCTGTAAGTGGTGTCGAAAGTTACGGCATCCCAAAGAACCTGTACTGCATTCTGCTGCTCACATTTGTTCACATGACGTTCTTCACTTTACTACCTATTTTTTGCCGGAACTTTGTATGTAAAACCGGGGTCACCATTAACAATGTCCGCAAACACCTCCAAAGTCTTCTGGACATCATCCTCCGCCTGCTCACGGCTTATCTCCCTGCAAATGTTCCTTGGAGTCCTTTTTGTAAATGCTTCTCGACTGATCCGAAATAGCTGCAAATTATGCTGCACACCTTACCAAGATTCACATTATTCTCCCTCATCTGCTTTTATCAAATCCTTAGTGTGTGCTTGTGTGAGGGCCAGTGCACCTTCTCGCCCATCGTCGGTGACATGGAGTGGTTGTGGCTTTCACGGTGCTCAGTAATATACCAACTGTTATCCGCAACGCGTAGCAATCTAATCAAGGCTGGACACTCGCACCTGCACGACCTGCTATTCTCCATCTCTGGCTTTCCCTTCAGGTTGTCCATACAGATCGCAAGGTCAGAACACTTATCTAGAATCTCAAACAAAAAACTACACGGAATTCAAAACTTACCGAACAACCGCAGACGATCTCCTGCATGCATTTAGTTCTCTCTGCATTCAACCGGCTCTTGCCATATCTAATACCAAAGCCAATTTCCCACGAATACAGATTGTAAAAGCTGTATGCTTCGCCCAACGAATCAAAACTCAATCCTAGTTCAGGTCTTATTACACTTTTTGTTGGTTTCTCCGTGTATTTCCGAATTGACTGCTCCAAAGCACTCATTCGAGGTGGACACGGACTCCGGTCTGGTGGCGCACTACCCAGTCTTAACCTGCATTTCAACGTTTCTTCAGTATCGATATAAGACCGGCATCAACTATGTTGTGGTTTTCACTCACTAACGTAAGATCTCTAACATTTTCTTTCAGTGATGCAAATGGGTCGTGGTGGCATATTTTCTTTTTTTGTTCTTAACTACCTATTCGCCTATTTCAGGTCTGAAATAGAAACCATGTTCTAAAATTTTCACCAACACATGCTTTCAAAAGATTACGAATACAATTTCTGAATGCTACGAAACCACGATTTCTTCTCTTCATACATTTTTGTCCATCCAGGGGCCTGGGGATTGATTCTGTAAGTAGATTGCGTGGACCTCGCCGGGGACGACTTGTGCCGTCGGTGAACCCCAGCGCGAGCAGCATCGTTGCAGTCGCCGCCAACCTGCTGACCACATTCAGAGCTAGCACTGGAATAAGCCTGGACCGCTCGCTCCTGCTCCTCCATTCGCTAACAAAACCAGAGGAGCCGGATCCGGCTGCTCATGGCTGTCCGTGAATTCCTCAAGCAGGGGAAACCTGTCAAAATAGATGCGACCATTGGCATCCATTGACAGTCATTCCACATGTAATCTACTCCCGTCCTATTTTTTATCGGATCCAGAATCATTTACCTGTCAACAGCGTCGAGGAGGAACTCCATGCCCGCATCTTCCATTGTCTCAGCCAGCTCCGGCCGTAGCCTAGCTAGCGTCACCTCAAGGGACAACTTCGCCGGGCATTACGCTGGGGTGCGGCGGCGGCGGACGGATGGAGTCGACCGGAGGGAAGGGTGTCGAGGGCGTGCTGCCGCCGCCACCTCAACTTTTACTTTTTTTTTTCTTTGAGGCAATCTCGCGAAGCTTTATTCAACCCGTCACAATGTTTACAGGGACTAAAGAAAGACCTTCCGGATGGCCCAGCCATACATGACACCCTCCTTATTGGAGCTCCTAAACTCCTAAACTCAACTTTTACTGAGGGTGTGGGGGGTGGTTGGGCGGCAAGGGTTTGCAGAACACGCGCATGTGTATTGCACCCGTGACGGCCCAACTTTTCGCCCGACGACCTGTTCCTCTTATCTGTTCCATGGATCGGGAAAGACATTAACGTCCTGGTCCATGGACCAGACGCCAACCACATCTACGGGTCCATATCATGCGCCCTGTTTCGTACCGTATTTCACCTCCATGCGAATTTCCAGCGGACCGCGTCTGACACGGCTGACCTCCTTTTCCAGATCCCGAGCGAGGAACGGAAGGCATAGATATCGGGAGCAGCTGGGCACGGGCACCAAATCGCCCCTCCCATACTATGCTACTTTCATTCACCATGACGTACACTGAGAATTTCATATTGTCAAATGAAATTAGTAGAGAAACACAATCTCTCGGAGTCCCTTACGCAGCAGAAACTATTACATTCTGATTGTTATTCGCGGGTTAAGTTTTGAACATTGTTTGATTGTTATTGTCTTTCAAAGTCACTGCTTCTACAAGTAGGCGTAAAGGCATGATTAGTTCCACGAATCTCTAGATGGAGGTAAGATTTGAACAACCACGTACAACATCACATTTGACACATGAGGAAGGTACAAACGGGTGTTATAATCATATGTAGATGGGTTTCGCTGGTACAACCACCATTGTCAACTTCTAATAAACGTGATTGACTCAATTTTGTATCATCTTTGGGAATCATATAACCGTTAAAAGTGAGTGACTGTTCATCGGAACTGTTTATAGTCTGAATATTCATAAGGTTCGGTCGATGCCCGCCTCCCCACAAACTTGACTTGCATGTTTCCCCGCAAAAACCTCTCCACGCCTACTTTTATTTACAAACACAAAGAGCGCTATTCTTCTTTAGTTAAGTAGTCCCCCCTCTATGAGACCGTAAGACCCTGGTGGAATTGAAGGCTCGCTTAATAATAGGCAAGAGGGGACCCTTTCTTGCCCAACCCTACCTACATCAGTAAAATTAGAACCGAGAAAGACAATGTTCAACACACGTGAGACAAAATGAAGGTATGGGACGGCTAGTTCACCATGGAAAGAGAATTCCATACTTTAGTTTAGTAGTCTTCTTTGTTCGAAAAATGTGCAGTGGAAAGGGATGCTAGTCGGCTTTGGCGAAGTTGTAGGCCCAAATAGATCAGATCAAGAGTGATTCCTCACCTATCCTGTCAGGGGCCAAGTCAAAGGCTCGAGTATAGATTCCCTATATGGCTATACTCATGTGAAGAATCCATAAAAACAGACCGGGAAGTATGTTTGTCCACGAAAAAAGCTCGTTCATGATACCATGAATTCCCACGTTCCTGCATGCCTTAAGCCAACAGGTCCCATACTGTAGTTAATTGGAGCTGCTAGCCACTCGATCGGCCAGCTCCATGTTCTCCGAAGGCAGCACAGGTATCTTAGGTACACATTCAGAAGCGGCGTTTTTTGTTATGAACATATTCAGAAGCGGCATTTTTTGTTTAGAAACAACGTTTACAAAATTCTGCATTTCACTGAAATTTTTGAATATTTTTTAGGTTATGTGAACAATTTTTTAAAACAGAAACGTTTTCCGAAATTACTTTTTTTAGAAGATAAACATTTTCTGAAATCTACTAACGTTTTTTAATACATGAACATTTTCTGAACCTGTGAAAAATATTTACTAAAAAATATTTTTTTGAAAACACGAACAATATTTGGAAAACTAGAGCGCATTTTAAAATTCTGAACTCATTTATAAAAAATAGCGAAACAGAAATTATGATTTTTATAAAAAATTGTTCACATGAGAAAATTTTGAAACGCTGAACTTTTATTAAAACACGAACAAATTTTGAAATTCTAAACATTTTTTAAAAGAGTGAAGGAAATACCAGTGCTCAAACGCTCAGATGGGTTGGCCCATCCTACGATTGTGTGTGCGATTGCCTGATTATTTGCCGTGACGTGCGGCAAATAGGGAATTTCGTACTTTCGGGGAGTAGCGTCAATTAGGCGGCACCATGCACAGGCCGCCAGACTAGGCCGGCCCTTAGGTCGCGTGGGAAATCAGGGAAAATCACCGAAAAAAGAATGGTAGTGCGATGGATCGAACGTTGTAGCTCTCGCTACTGACTGCTCGTCGCTAGCGACAAGAGCTGATAGGCTTCAGTATCTAACTAGGAAACTTGCACTACAAGAAATATCCATCAGCGACTGGTTTACTATAGTGAACAAGTCTTTTTCTACTATTTCTTTATTTTTTCTTCAGTTATTTATTTGTTTATTTTACATTTTTTCATTATTTCTTTTTTCTTTTAAAAATTCACGCACTTTTATTTTTTTTAAATCAATACATGTTCGCCTTTTCAAATTTATCCATAAAATAAAAGTATTTGCATTTCTTTTTTAAAATTTATGAACTTTTTTTAAACACAAAAATTTATTAAATTTGGAACAAAAAATTTAAAAACATGATTATTTTTTGAAATTCCAGAATATTTTTAAAATTGTACACAATATTTTGGTATTCCAATTTTTCTTTCAAATGTTTGAACTGGTTCTAAAAAGAATAATAATGTTCAAAAATAATAAAAATAAACTAACCAAATAGAAAATAAAAAAATGCTTAAGCCTTCGCCCAACTAGGTGACGACATCTCTCCCTTCGGGCTCATGTTGGGGAAAACCCTATTTGCCTCTTTATTTTTTGAAATAAATGCAAGCATTAGGATTTGAACCCTGGTGGCTGGGTGTTAAGGCATATCTCTCTAGATGTAGTTTTGGTGATTGATGACAACATGTTTGCGGACTAATCATGTGCTTTGAGCATTTCAGAGATTCATCCTTTGGCACAAGATGATTTCTTTCCCCTCGGAGTGTTATTCAAGACGGTGTAGCTCTTTCGCTTCGATTTTGGTGAACTAGTTCCGTAGGAGTCACCGTACTATCAAGAGGGGGTCCGCTTTGGTAAGGCTAGGGCGAAATCAACACGTACACTTCCTTTTCACACCATCTGAGATTTCCCGCTTCAATGGAGAGCTCTTTCCCCCTTTCTTTCTGCTTCGTCTGGTCCCAGCGGTAGTACCGCGGTGCCCAGTGGTAGTACGCTTAGGAGTCACAGGCGGCAGTACCGCTCCGCAGCGGTAGTACCGCCGGTGGGTCCTCAGCCGTAGTACCGATGCGTTACCAGGCTCCTACCGTGTCGATTCGAGGGGGTCGCTTCTCGTGTCGGATTGTGCGGCACTAAGCAACGGCAGTAGAGCGGTAGTGCCGCTCATGAGCGGTAGTACTACCCTACCACCGCGGCAGTACCGCACTGGGTCCCTCTCCTGCTCTCTCTCTCTCCTGCCCTCCAGACTGCACGGCAGTACCGCCTAGGGGAGCGGTAGTACCGCTGAGCACAGCGGTAGTATCGTTGCCTCCTGCGGTAGTACCGCCCTTTGCGGGGCTGTTTTGGGGGGTAACGGTTGGATTGTTCCCCCACTATATAAGGGGGTCTTCTTCCCCAAAGTTGACTCAACTTTTTCCCCAAAAGCTGCTGGAATTTTGTCTATTTTGGGCCTAGCCCAATAGCAGTTTCAGAAATTCCTAATAAATCCTAGAGGCCCATGCAGTCCATTCGTGCAAGGCAAGAGGTGGAACTAAAGTTTAGTCCCACATTGCTAGTTTAGAGGGAGTTGGGCCTCTTTATAAGGGAGGCTCTTTCTCCACATGTATGAGGGTGAGAACAAGAGGGACATCCACGCGCGCTCCTCCTCCGCCGCCCGCCTCGCCACGACGCGCCGCGGGTTGCGGGAATGAGCCGATGTCTAAGTTTTTGCCACGCACGACGGGTATACGAAAGGTCACGCGGGAGCTGAAACGTTTTCTGTAGTGGACACTGAATTCGAACGACGCGTCTCTTCCGCCGCTGCCTGTTCGCTTCGTCTCCCTCTGTTGCTTCACCTCCCGTCGCAGCCTGTTCGCGTCCGTCTCTTGTGCCTATAAAAGGGAGGTCGCTCCTCCCAGAGAGATACACCAGAACAACGCAATACTCTCGCCTCCAAGTTCCTGCCCACTGAGCTGCTGCTACGATCTTCCTCATCTCGGCTTGCGGCGTGCACCGCAGGTCGGGACAGTAGGCCTCCGGAACCGCACCTTTTGAGTCCTGTACGGGAGAAGGGTGATAAGGTTTTTGGGGAGCGCTCCGCGCGACTACTGGCCACTTCATCACGGACTCTGACGACTACTTCCCCGACGACGACTTCTTCCCTGACGTCGACAACCTCATCGACGACATGGCTGGAGAGGATGTCGACCCCAAGTCCAGTGTTTCTGCTGCTGCTGTCCCGTATGTGTTCTTGCTCTTTCTGTTAGATGTCCTGCCACAGTTCTTTGCTCTAGTTTCTGCCCTACATATGATAGGTTCTACTTCATATATGTGATACGTCTCCAACGTATCTATAATTTTTGATTGCTCCATGCTATATTATCTACTGTTTTGGGCAATATTGGGCTTTATTATCCACTTTTATATTATTTTTGGGACTAACCTATTAACCGGAGGCCCAGCCCAGATTTGCTGTTTTTTGCCTATTTCAGTGTTTCGAAGAAAAGGAATATCAAACGAAGTCGAAACGGAACGAAATCAACTAGAGAAGTTATTTTTGAAAGGAAAGCTACCGGATGGACTTGGACCCCACGTCAGGAGAGAAGGGAGGTGCTCACGAGGGTGGGGAGCGTGCCCCCCCTAGGGCGCGCCCCCTGCCTCGTGGGGCCCCCGAAGCTCCACCGACGTACTTCCTGCACCCATATATACCTATGTACCCTAAAACTTCCAGAACGGAGATTAGATCGGGAGTTCCGCCACCGCAAGCCTCTGTAGCCACCAAAAGTCAATCGGGACCCTGTTCCGACACCCTGCCGGAGGGGGGGGGGGAACCCTCACCGGTGGCCATCTTCATCATCCCGGCGCTCTCCATGACGAGGAGGGAGTGGTTCACCCTCGGGGCTGAGGGTATGTACCAGTAGCTATGTGTTTAATCTCTCTCTCTCTCTCGTGTTGTTGATTTGGCACGATCTTGATGTATCGCGAGCTTTGCTATTATAGTTGGATCTTATGTTTCTTCTCCCCCTCTTCTCTCTTGTAATGGATTGAGTTTTCCCATTGAAGTAATCTTATCGGATTGAGTCTTTAAAGATTTGAGAACACTTGATGTATGTCTTGCCGTGCGTATCTGTGGTGACAATGGGATATCACGTGATTCACTTGATGTACGTTTTGTGATCAACTTGCGGGTTCCGCCCAATAACCTATGCATAGGGGTTGGCACACGTTTTCGTCTTGATTCTCCGATAGAAACTTTGGGGCACTCTTTGAGGTTCTATGTATTGGTTGAATAGATGAATTAAGATTGTGTGATGCATATCGTATAATCATACCCACGGATACTTGAGGCGACATTGGAGTATCTAGGTGACATTAGGGTTTTGGTTGATTTGTGTCTTAAGGTGTTATTCTAGTACGAACTCTAGGGCTGTTTGTGACACTTATAGAAATAGCCCAACAGATTGATTGAAAAGAATAACTTTGAGGTGGTTTCGTACCCTACCATAATCTCTTCGTTTGTTCTCCGCTATTAGTGACTTTGGAGTGACTTTTTGTTGCATGTTGAGGGATAGTTATATGATCCAATTATGTTATTATTGTTGAGAGAACTTGCACTAGTGAAAGTATGAACCCTAGGCCTTGTTTCCTAGCATTGCAATACCGTTTACGCTCACTTTTATCGCTTTCTACCTTGCTTTTTTTATATTTTCAGATTACAAAAACCTATATCTACCATCCATATTGCACTTGTATCACCATCTCTTCGCCGAACTAGTGCACCTAGCTATACAATTTACCATTGTATTGGGTGTGTTGGGGACACAAGAGACTCTTTGCTATTTGGTTGCAGGGTTGCTTGAGAGAGACCATCTTCATCCTACGCCTCCCACGGATTGATAAACCTTAGGTCATCCACTTGAGGGAAATTTGCTACTGTCCTACAAACCTCTGCACTTGGAGGCCCAACAACGTCTACAAGAAGAAGGTTGTGTAGTAGACATCAAGCTCTTTTCTGGCGCCGTTGCCGGGGAGGCTAGGTAAGCTGCACTCACACCCCGTCAACTAAGCTCTTTTCTGGTGCCGTTGCTGGGGAGGTTAGTGCTTGAAGGTATATCTTTAGATCTTGCAATTGAATCTTTTTGTTTCTTGTTTTAGCACTAGTTTGGTTTATAAAAGAAAACTACAAAAAATGGAATTGAGTTTTCTCATACGCTTCATCTTTTTAATATCTTTCGTGAGTATGATGGAAAGGAAAATTGTGCCAAAGTGTTAGAAGAAGAATGCATTAGAATGTTTGGCACTAAATATTTATATGATGAGCATGATTGCAATGTTGTTAGTATGAATTCCTTGAATATCCATGATGCTAATGATATGCAAAGCCACAAGCTTGGGGAAGCTATGTTTGATGAAGATGGTATTTTTTGTCCCCCAAGCTTTGATGAGCAAATTTACTATGATGAAAGCATGCATCCTATCTATGATGATTATTGTGATGACATGTATGCTTTAAAGAATAATGATAACCATGAAACTTGTCATCTTGATCTTAATTTTCAATCACATGATAGTTATTTTGTTGAGTTTGCTCCCACTATTATGAGAAGAAATTTGCTTATGTGGAGAGTAGTAAATTTTCTATGCAAGTAGATCATGAAAAGAATGCTTTAGGTGCTGGTTATATTGTTGAATTCATTCATGATGCTACTGAAAATTATTATGAGGGAGAAACATATGCTTGTAGGAATTGCAATAATATCAAGTTTCCTCTCTATGTGCTTAAAGTTTTAAAGTTATGCTTGTTTTGCCTTCCTATGCTAGTTGATTATTGTTCCCATAAATTGTTTGCTCACAAAATCCCTATGCATAGGAAGTGGGTTAGACTTAAATGTGTTAGTCATATTCTTCATGATGCTCTCTTTATGTTTCAATACTTATCTTTTGTGTGAGCATCATTGAAATCATCATGCCTAGCTAGGGGCGTTAAACGATAGCGCTTGTTGGGAGGCAACCCAATTTTATTTTAGTTTCTTGCTTTTTGGTTCTGTTTAGGAATAAATAATCCATCTAGCTTCTGTTTAGATGTGGTTTTATGTTTTAATTAGTGTTTGTGCCAAGTAGAACCTTTGGGAAGACTTGGGTGAAGTCTTTATGATCATGCTGTAAAAAACAGAAACTTTAGCGCTCACGAGATTAGCTAAAACTTTTTACTGGAGAGTGTTATTTAGTTTATTCTTTTTGAAGATGATTACTAGACAAATTCCTCAGGTCCACCAATTTATTTTAGAATTTTTGGAGTTCCAGAAGTTTGCGTTAGTTACAGATTACTACAGACTGTTCTGTTTTTAACAGATTCTGTTTTTCGTGTGTTGTTTGTTTATTTTGATGAATCTATGGCTAGTAAAATAGTTTATAAACCATAGAGAAGTTGGAATACAGTAGGTTTAACACCAATATAAATAAAGAATGAGTTCATTACAATACCTTGAATTGGTGTTTTGTTTTCTTTCGCTAACGGAGCTCACGAGTTTTCTGTTAAGTTTTGTGTTGTGAAGTTTTCAAGTTTTGGGTAAATATTCGATGGACTATGGAATAAGGAGTGGCAAGAGCCTAAGCTTGGGGATGCCCAAGGCACCCCAAGGTAATATTCAGGGATAATCAAGAGCCTAAGCTTGGGGATGCCCCGGGTGGCATCCCCTCTTTCGTCTTCGTTCATCGGTAACTTAACTTGGAGCTATATTTTTATTCATCACATGATATGTGTTTTGCTTGGAGCGTCATTTTATTTTCTTTAGCTTTGCTTGCTGTTTGAATAAAGAATCAAGATCTGAAATTCTTAAATGTTAGAGAGTCTTCACATAGTTGCATAATTATCCGACTACTCGTTGATCTTCACTTATATCTTTTGGAGTAGTTTGTTATTGCTCTAGTGCTTCACTTATATCTTTTAGAGCACGTTGGTGGTTTTATTTTGAAGAAATAGTTGAACTCTCATGCTTCACTTATATTATTTTGAGAGACTTAAATAGCATGGTAATGTGCTTAATTCTAATATGCTAGGTATTCAAGAATAGTAAAAACTTTCTTATGAGTGTGTTGAATACTAAGAAAAGTTTGATGCTTGATAATTGTTTTGAGATATGAAGATGGTAACATTAGAGTCATGCTAGTTGAGTAGTTGTGAATTTGAGAAATACTTGTGTTAAAGTTTGTGATTCCCGTAGCATGCACGTATGGTGAACCGTTATGTGATGAACTCAGAGCATGATTTATTTATTGATTGTCTTCCTTATGAGTGGCGGTCGGGGACGAGCGATGATCTTTTCCTACCAATCTATCCCCCTAGGAGCATGCGCGTAATACTTTGCTTTGATAACTAGTAGATTTTGCAATAAGTATATGAGTTCTTCATGACTAATGTTGAGTCCATGGATTATACACACTTTTCTTCCTTCCACCATTGCTAGCCTCTCTAATACCGCGCACCTTTCGCTGGTATCATACACCCAGCATATACCTTCCTCAGAACAGCCACCATACCTACCTATCATGGCATTTCCATAGCCATTCCGAGATATATTGCCATGCAACTTTCCACCGTTCCGTTTATTATGACACACTCCATCATTGTCATATTGCTTAGCATGATCATGTAGTTGACATCGTATTTGTGGCAAAGCCACCGTTCATAATTCTTTCATACATGTCACTCTTGATTCATTGCATATCCCGGTACACCGCCGGAGGCATTCACATAGAGTCATATTTCGTTCTAAGTATCGAGTTGTAATTGTTGAGTTGTAAGAAAAATAAAAGTGTGATGATCATCATTTTTAGAGCATTGTCCCAAGTGAGGAAAGGATGATGGAGACTATGATTCCCCCACAAGTCGGGATGAGGCTCCAGACGAAAAATAAAAAAAAGAGAAAAAAAGATGCCATAAAAAAGGGCCCAAATAAAAAAATGAGAGAAAAAGAGAGAAGGGACAAAGTTACTATCCTTTTACCACACTTGTGCTTCAAAGTAGCACCATGATCTTCATGATAGAGAGTCTCTCATTTTGTCACTTTCATATACTAGTGGGAATTTTTCATTACAAAACTTGGCTTGTATACTCCAATGATGGGCTTCCTCAAATTGCCCTAGGTCTTCGTGAGCAAGTGAGTTGGATGCACACCCACTTAGTTTCTTTTGATTGAGCTTCCATATACTTATAGCTCTAGTGCATCCGTTGCATGGCAATCCCTACTCACTCACATTGATATCTATTGATGGGCATCTCCATAGCCCGTTGATACGCCTAGTTGATGTGAGACTATCTTCCCCTCTTTTTGTCTTCTCCACAACCACCATTCTATTCCACATATAGTGCTATATCCATGGCTCACGCTCATGTATTGCGTGAAGATCGAAAAAGTTTTGAAAATGTTAAAGTATGAAACAATTGCTTGACTTGTCATCGGGGTTGTGCATGATTTAAATACTTTGTGTGGTCAAGATAGAGCATAGCCATGCTATATGATTTTGTAGGGATAACTTTCTTTGGCCATGTTATTTTGAGAAGACATAATTGCTTAGTTAGTATGCTTTAGGTATTATTATTTTTATGTCAATATGAACACTTTTCTTGAATCTTTCGGATCTGAATATTCATATCACAATTAAGAAGAATTACAATGAAATTATGCCTAATAGCATTCCACATCAAAAATTATCTTTTTCATCATTTACATACTCGAGGACGAGCAAGAATTAAGCTTGGGGATGCTTGATACGTCTCCAACGTATCTATAATTTTTGATTGCTCCATGCTATATTATCTAATGTTTTGGGCAATATTGGGATTTATTATCCACTTTTATATTATTTTTGGGACTAACCTATTAACTGGAGGCCTAGCCCAGATTTGCTGTTTTTTTGTGCCTATTTTAGTGTTTCGAAGAAAAGGAATATCAAACGAAGTCGAAACAGAACGAAATCAACTGGAGAAGTTATTTTTGGAAGGAAAGCTACTGGATGGACTTGGACCCCATGTCAGGAGAGAAGGGAGGTGCCCACGAGGGTGGGGGCGCCCCCCCTAAGGGCGCGCCCCCTACCTCGTCGGGCCCTCGAAGCTCCATCGACGTACTTCCTGCACCCATATATACCTACGTACCCTAAAACTTCTAGAACGGAGATTAGATTGGGAGTTCCGCCGCCGCAAGCCTATGTAGCCACCAAAAGTCAATCGGGACCCTGTTCCGGCACCCTGCCGGAGGGGGGGGGGAACCCTCATCGGTGGCCATCTTCATCATCCCGGCGCTCTCCATGACGAGGAGGGAGTAGTTCACCCTCGGGGCTGAGGGTATGTACCAGTAGCTATGTGTTTGATCTCTCTCTCTCTCATGTTCTTGATTTGGCACGATCTTGATGTATCGCGAGCTTTGCTATTATAGTTGGATCTTATGTTTCTTCTCCCCCTCTTCTCTCTTGTAATGGATTGAGTTTTCCCCTTGAAGTAATCTTATCGGATTGAGTCTTTAAAGATTTGAGAACACTTCATGTATGTCTTGCCATGCGTATCTGTGGTGACAATGGGATATCACGTGATTCACTTGATGTATGGTTTGGTGATCAACTTGCGGGTTCCGCCATGAACCTATGCATAGGGGTTGGCACACGTTTTCTTCTTGATTCTCCGGTAGAAACTTTGGGGCACTCTTTGAGGTTCTATGTGTTGGTTGAATAGATGAATTGAGATTGTGTGATGCATATCATATAATCATACCCACGGATACTTGAGGTGACATTGGAGTATCTAGGTGACATTAGGGTTTTGGTTGATTTGTGTCTTAAGGTGTTATTCTAGTACGAACTCTAGGGCTGTTTGTGACACTTATAGGAATAGCCCAACGGATTGATTGGAAAGAATAACTTTGAGGTGGTTTCGTACCCTACTATAATCTCTTCGTTTGTTCTCCGCTATTAGTGACTTTGGAGTGACTTTTTGTTGCATGTTGAGGTATAGTTATATGATCCAATTATGTTATTATTTTTGAGAGAACTTGCACTAGTGAAAGTATGAACCCTAGGCCTTGTTTCCGAGCATTGCAATACCGTTTACACTCACTTTTATCGCTTTCTACCTTGCTGTTTTTATATTTCCAGATTACAAAAACCTATATCTACCATCCATATTGCACTTGTATCACTATCTCTTCGCCGAACTAGTGCACCTATACAATTTACCATTGTATTGGGTGTGTTGGGGACACAAGAGACTCTTTGCTATTTGGTTGCAGCGTTGCTTGAGAGAGACCATCTTCATCCTACGCCTCCCATGGATTGATAAACCTTAGGTCATCCACTTGAGGGAAATTTGCTACTGTCCTGCAAACCTCTGCACTTGGAGGCCCAACAACGTCTACAAGAAGAAGGTTGTGTAGTAGACATCAATATGCAACTTCATCTAGTGTCTGTTCTAGATGTGTTTAGTACAAGTTCATATATGCAGATGCTATTTACCTTCACTCTGTCAGATTGCATGACTTGCTTTATCTCTGCTATATTAGTCATGCTTTATCTAGTATTTCCATTAGCAAAATTATTTGGTAAGTTGCTCATATTTCCAACAATCCAAAAACCCTATTATAGGCAATTTACACCAAGTGGTTTTGCTGCTTCCATGAGACCTCCTATGTTTGAGGGTATCCACTATAAGAGGTGGCGCATGAGAGCAGTCTTATGATTTCAAACCATGAGTTGCTATGACGTCACTCTTGGCAAACCTGAAGGAGAGCTTGATGCTCAACAGGTACAAGCTTTTCAGAAAATGGATACTCTGTTTAAGGCTGCTCTCTTGAGTGTTCTTGGTGAGAACATAGTTGATGCTTATGCGTCAATTGATAATGGAAAAGATATGTGGGATGCACTCGAGGTCAAGTTTGGGGTCTCGGATGCTGGCACTGAGCTGTACATCATGGAGCAATTCTATGATTACAGGATGACTGAAGAGCGCTCCGTAGTTGAGCAAGCTCATGAGATACAGTCATTTGCTAGAGAACTTGAGCACTTTAGTTGTATGCTACCGGACAAGTTTGTTGCCGGAGGTATTATCACCAAGCTTCCTCCTTCATGGAGGAACTTTGCTACCTTACTGAAACACAAGAGACAGGAGTTTTCCGTCCTGGATCTCATTGGCACTCTTGATGTGGAAGAAAAGGCGAGAGCAATGGACACACCTGCTCGAGGTATTGAGGGAGGATCTAGTGCCAATCTGGTACAGAAGAAGAACTTCCAGCCCCACAAGTTCAAGAACAAGGGCAAGTTTGATGGTAAAGCAAAGTTTGATGGGAAGAACAAGGTTGTGCAACACACGAACTTCAAGAAGAAGAATGACAAGAAGAAAGGTGCTTGTCATGTGTGTGGGGATCCTGATCATTGGGCTCCTAGTTGCCCTAATCGCTATGACAAGCGTCATCCTGGGAAAGGCGGCAATACCACTAATGTTGTCATTGGAGACACTGACATGAAGGATGTTGGGTATGGTATATTTCCCACTATTCTTTCAGTATGTCATTCTCCTGATTGGTTGATTGACACGTGTGCTAATGTGCATGTATGCGGTGATATTTCCATGTTTTCGTCTTATCAGACCGCAGAGACTTCAACTGTGCTGATGGGCAACGGTTCAAGTGCTTCTGTTCGTGGTGTTGACACGGTCGATCTGAAGTTTACTTCGGGGAAGATCGTGCGGCTGAAGAATGTGCATTATGTCCCCTCCGTCAATAAAAATCTTGTTAGCGGATCTCTTCTGTGTAGAGATGGCTATAAGCTTGTCTTTGAGTCGAATAAATTTGTAATATCCAAGTATGGAACTTTTGTTGGTAAAGTCTATGAGTCAGGAGGCCTGTTTCGTTTATCCTTGTCAGACGTTTGCAATAAAGTTGTTAATCATGTTTAGTGAATCAAATGTGTGGCATTCACGTCTTTGTCATGTTAACTTTGGTTGCATGTCGCGACTAGCGAAGTTGAACTTAATCCCTAGTTTCATCACTGTCAAGGGATCTTAGTGTCAAGTTTGTGTGCAAGCTAAGCAACCTCGTAAGTCTCACACGACTGCGGAAACGAGAAATCTTGCACCACTAGAGCTCATACATTCAGATCTATGTGAAATGAATGGCATTTTAACAAAAGGTGGAAAGAAATATTTCATGACATTAATTGACGACTCCACTAGATACTGTCGTGTGTATCTTCTAAAATCTAAGGATGAGGCTTTGAACTTTTTCAAGATCTATAAAGCTGAAGTGGAAAACCAACTTGATTGGAAAATCAAGAGGCTTAGGTCCGACCGTGGTGGAGAGTATTTTTCCAATGAATTTGATGCTTTTTGTGCGGAACATGGTATAATCCATGAGAGGACGCCTCCCTATTCACAGTCAAATGGGGTGGCCGAAAGAAAGAACCGTACTCTAACTGATTTGGTTAACGCCATGTTAGACACATCGGGTCTCTCCAAGGCATGGTGGGGGGAGGCGATATTGATGGCATGTCATGTCCTAAACCGAGTTCCCACAAAGAACAAAGAGATAACTCCATTCGAGGAATGGGAGAAGAAAATGTTAAAACTCTCTTATCTACGAACATGGGGTTGTTTGGCGAAAGTCAATGTTCCAATTCCAAAGAAGCGGAAGCTTGGACCAAAGACTGTGGATTGTGTTTTCTTGGGATATGCTTTTCATAGCATTGGCTATAGATTCATGGTTGTAAAATATGAGGTACCTGACATGCATGTCGGTACGATCATGGAGTCGAATGATGCGACTTTCTTTGAAGATATCTTTCCTATGAAGGATATGACTACCTCGTCTAATCAGGAGATGCCTAGTTCATCGAATCAGGAACCAGTTACAATTACCGAACCTGTAATTTCGATGGAACACTTTGAAAGTCCTGTGGAGGAGAACAATGAAGTTCCTACTAGGAGCAAGAGACAGAGGACTGCAAAGTCCTTTGGTGATGATTTTCTTGTGTATCTCATAGATGACACTCCCAGTTCTATTTCAGAGGCCTATGCATCTGAAGATGCTGACTACTGGAAGGAAGCGGTTCGTTGCGAGATGGATTCCATCTTGGCGAATGAAACTTGGGAGTTAACTGATCGTCCTTATGGGTGCAAACCTATAGGATGCAAATGGGTATTCAAGAAGAAGCTTAGGCCTGATGGTATTATTGAAAAGTACAAGGCTCGGCTCGTGGCTAAGGGTTATACCCAAAAGGAAGGTGAAGACTTCTTTGATACTTACTCACCTGTGGCTCGACTGACCACTATTCGAGTTCTACTTTCACTAGCTGCCTCACATGGTCTTCTTGTTCATCAAATGGATGTTAAGACTGCTTTCCTAAATGGAGAGTTGGACAAGGAAATTTATATGGAACAATCAGATGGGTTTGTACTAGATGGTCAGGAAGGAAAAGTGTGTAAGTTGCTGAAGTCTTTGTATGGACTCAAGCAAGCACCCAAACAGTGGCATGAGAAGTTTGAAAGAACTTTAACAGCTGCAGGCTTTGTTGTGAACGAAGCTGACAAATGTGTGTACTATCGTCATGGTGGGGGCGAGGGAGTTATCCTTTGCTTGTACGTTGATGACATACTGATTTTCGGAACAAATCTGAATGTTATCAAGGAGGTCAAGGATTTCCTATCTCGTTGTTTTGAGATGAAGGATTTAGGAGTGGCTGATGTCATTCTAAACATCAAGTTTTTGAGAGACGATGATGGTGGGATTACATTGCTTCAATCCCACTATGTGGAAAAGATCTTGAGTCGCTTTGGCTATAGTGACTGCAAGCCCTCTCCAACACCATATGATGGAAGTGTGTTACTTCGAAAGAATCGAAGGATTGCTAGAGACCAATTGAAATATTCTCAGATTATTGGCTCGCTTATGTACTTAGCCAGTGGTACAAGACCTGACATCTCTTTTGCTGTTAGCAAACTGAGTCGGTTTGTCTCAAAACCAGGAGATGTGCATTGGAAACCTCTAGAAAGAGTTTTGCGTTATTTGAAAGGCACTGCTAATTATGGAATTCACTACACTGGGCACCCAAAGGTGCTTGAAGGGTATAGTGACTCAAACTAGATCTCAGATGCTGATGAGATAAAAGCCACGAGCGGATATGTATTCACTCATGGAGGTGGCGCTATTTCTTGGAAGCCCTGCAAGCAGACCATCTTAACGAGGTCAACAATGGAAGCAGAACTCACAGCACTAGATACAGCTACGGTCGAAGCAGATTGGCTTCGCCGGCTCTTGAATGACTTGCCGGTGGTTGAGAAACCTGTACCGGGTATCCTTATGAACTGCGACAATCAAACTGTGATCACGAAAGTGAGTAGCTCAAAGGATAACATGAAGTCATCAAGACATGTTCAGAGAAGGTTAAAGTCTGTCAGGAAAATGAAAAACTCCGGAGTTATTGTATTGGATTATATCCAAACGTCTAAGAATCTGGTAGATCCTTTTACCAAGGGTCTATCACGTAATGTGATAGATAATGCATCGAGGCAGATGGGTATGAGACCCACAATATGAGTTGTTCACAGTGGTAACCTATTCTTTGTGATCGGAGATCCCGTGAATTAGATGTGGAAGACAAGCTGTTGGTCAACTGAGAGGAGAGTATCCTTACTGTCAACAATACCACTCCATGAAGATGCAATACTCTCCTAATATGCATGGCAGGTTGATGTATATCTTAATGTGTTCTAAGTGGCTCATTGAAGCAGAGATGTCGTCCTGCAGAACATCTTTTGAAGAACGCACCTATATGAGTCTGATTGTCAAACATCGCAATCTATGAGAGTAGGGTTCTCTCTAGTAAACTCATGAAAGGTCACGAGTATGCCGCATAAGCTCCACCAGCGGGGAAGACCCACGGTAGCCACGTATCGGTCAAGGCTTTATGTGAAGCTAGATTCGCAGAAAACTTGCAATTCAAGGCCTAGTCCACTGTTCTAGTTGCTTACTAGTGTAGCATAGAGTTCTAGGTGGAAGTTCAACTTAACAATCTCCACTGCAGTACCGGTATATAAAACAATGTTTTGGAACCAAAGGCAATTTTTGTGTGCCTCTGGGATCTGGTGGGGGATTGCTGGAATTTTTTCTATTTTGGGCCTAGCCCAATAGCAGTTTCAGAAATTCCTAATAAATCCTAGAGGCCCACGCAGCCCATTCGTGCAAGGCAAGAGGTGGAACTAAAATTTAGTCCCACATTGCTAGTTTAGAGGGAGTTGGACCTCTTTATAAGGGAGGCTCTTTCTCCACATGTATGAGGGTGAGAACAAGAGGGACATATACACGCGCTCCTCCTCCGCTGCCCGCCTCGCCACGCCACGACGCGCCGCGGGTTCATATGATAGATTCTGCCCTACATATGATAGGTTCTACTTCATATATGCAACTTCATCTAGTGTCTGTTCTAGATGTGTTTAGTACAAGTTCATATATGCAGATGCTATTTACCTTCACTCTGTCATATTGCATGACTTGCTTTATCTCTGCTATATTACTCATGCTTTATCTAGTATTTCCATTAACAAAATTATTTGGTAAATTGCTCATATTTCCAACAAAAGCTTCATTGTTGCTCCAAGCTCCATTTTCGCCCGATCTCTCTCCCAAGCCAATCAAACTTGTTGATTTGCTCGGGATTGGTTGAGAAGGCCCCAATCTACACTTCCATCAAGAGAAATTTGATTCCCCCGCTAATCCTTAGCAGATCTTGTTACTCTTGGGTGCTTGAGCACCCTAGACGGTTGAGGTCACCGCGGAGCCATAGTCCATTGTGGTGAAGCTTCGTGGTGTCGTTAGGAGCCTCCAATTGAGTTGTGGAGATTGCCCCATCCTTGTTTGTAAAGGTCCGGTCGCCGCCTTCAAGGGCACCAATAGTGGAATCACGGCATCTCGCATTGTGTGAGGGCGTGAGGAGAATACGGTGGCCCTAGTGGGTTCTTGGAGAGCATTGTGCCTCCACACCGCTCCAACGGAGACGTACTTCCCCTCAAAAGGAAGGAACTTCGGTAACACATCCTTGTTTTCACCGGCTCCACTCTTGGTTATCTCGTCCCTTTACTTTTGCAAGCTTACTTGTGTTAATTCCCTTACTTGCTTGTGTGCTTGTTGTTGTTGCATCATATAGGTTGCTTACCTAGTTGCATATCTAGACAACCTACTTTGATGCAAAGTTTAAATTGGTAAAGAAAAGCTAAAAATTGTTAGTTGCTTATTCACCCCCCTCTAGTCAACTATAACGATCCTTTCACTGGGGATACCACAGTCCCTCTAACCATCCAACCACAAGTTGGTTCGCCTATTTGCCTCTTATTGCATCAGACAGTCGCTATTTCTCATAGAACCGATCGATACGAGTGAACATGAGCCAGGCCATTTTAATCTACTTGTTGCCTCAGCAGATGCCGGTTTTTGAAGCCTTCTAGATGGTTCTAGGCCGGTTTTTACCGGTTTCTATACATACTTAGTTATTGATTTATTCATATTTAAAAAAAGTTCAAATATTAGAAATAATGGTCGCATTTTTTGAAAAAGTTCAGAGTTTCAAAATTGTTTGTGTTTTAAAAAATTGTTCGGGATTTCAAAATAGTTACTCAATTTTCAAAAAAAAATTAAGAGTTTCAAAATGTGTTCCACTTTTTGAAAATTTTCTTTGCATTGTTTCATGTTCAAAAAAAGTGACATTCGAAATTCCAAAAAAGAAATTTTGTTGCGTTCAAATTCGTTTCATGTTTATAAAAAGTCACGTTCAAATTCCTAAAAATAAATGTAAAAAATGGTCAACATCCATATCAAAAAATTTAGCGTGTATTGAATACTTGTTCAATGTGTAATTAAAAAAATCCAAATGTGTGTCTAAATAGTTCGTATGTTTAAAAAGCATATTCAGAAAATATTTAATTTCTTCACACAGTTTTGAAAGATTTTTTTTTTGCGATACAATTTTGAAAGAATATTCATTCTTGTTTTCACAAAGAAATGAGAAAAAGAAGAAAAACAATGGAAAACCGAGCAGCAAAAAAACATGAACATTTTTTACTTTGCAATGTCATTTTGGGCCTTTGGATGAGCTCAAACTGTGGTGAAGCTGGACGTAAAAAATCTGTACGCTTTTGATTTTAAACAACCGCGCTGCAATTTGGCCAATGTAGCATGCTTGTCCTAGTGGTTTCGTCTGTTTGCATGACAAGAGCAGGTCCTGTGTTCAAGTCCGGCTGCATTGGCGCCATTCGTCGCAATCGGAGAATTTTTTTTTCCATAGATTTGTTTATTCAAAATGTTTTATCTCTCAAACCATGCGTCCAAATCTCGAACCGCTTTCACCGTTGGGTTTCTCGCGTCGAGATCTTCAAAACTAGATCCTATGTTGATAAGTTTTGACGAACTTTTTTCGAAAAAAAAACCGGATGAAAATACCGAACCGGGAGCACGGGTTTTTTTCCTTTCCGAAAGAGGCACGCCCGTGCCTCTCACGAAATCACAACTGTGCCTCTCACGGAAGTAAAACCGTGACTCTCGTGGAAGGAAAAAAAAGAAAACGTGTTTTGTTTCCGTTTCCGAGGAGGCATGTGACTCTCGCGAAATCACAATCGTGCCTCTCGCGGAAGCAAAACTGTGACTCTCGCGAAAGAAAAAAAAATATGTTTTTTTCGTTTCCGAGAGGCATGGCCGTGACTCTCGTGAAAGCACAACCGTGTCTCTCGCGGAACCAAAAACGTGACTCTCGCGAAAGGAAAAAAAACGGAAAACGTGTTTTTTTCGTTTTTGAGAGGCACGGCCGTGACTCTCGCTAAAGCACAACCGTGCCTCCCACGGAAGCAAAACCGTGACTCTCGCAAAAAGAAAAAAAACAGAAAACACGTTTTTTCCCGTTTCCGAGAGGCACGTCCCGTGACTCTCGCGAAAGCACACCCGTACCTCTCGCGGAAGCAAAACCATGACTCTCGTGAAAGAAAAAAAAATGGAAAACACGTTTTTTTTTGTTTTCGAGAGGCACGTCCGTGACTCTCGCGAAAGCAAAACCGTGACTCTCGCAAAAGGAAAAAAAGAAAATGCGTTTTTTCATGCAATTTTTTTCGATCCAAAAGCTAAGGAAGATCGGTGGAAAACCAAAACGTCAAAAAAAAACGTTTAAAAAGCCGAAAACGCGTGCGAAAAAATAAAAAAAATCCGGAGGGAGCGCCCAGAGCGCGACATGTGACAAATGGCTGAGAGCGCGCCGAGTGGCGCAGATCGTTGCGAGGCTCCCGAAGAAGCGCTCGTTAACTAGTTGCTCTCTATTTCACTGTGTTTGCTGCTGGGCCGGCCCAGTTGGCCTTCCATCTTCCATGTACGCCGGGCGGTACATACTCTTTATTATAAAGGGGCATGGAGTCTTTATTATGAAGGGGTATGGTGAGATCTTCTTCGTTGATGTGTTTAGGGGGGTTGTTCACAAATATAAGTGTTCAATCTATTCCAAATGGTTAGTGGGAAAAATGTCAAATGAACAATCGGTCGCATATGAATAAGTATGGTCTGGTCTTCAAATGATTTGTTGATAATACTCCCTCTGCTCATAAATATAAGATGTTCTAACTTCTTTCTGACTCGCATTAACCGTGTTTGTTCATTCATTTCAGTCTGTATACAGTCTATACTGAAATATCCAAAACATCTTATATTTGTGAACGGAGGGAGTATATTTGTATTGGAAAATACAATTAACATAGATATTCAAAACTTGGGTGAAAATAATTACTTTTTCTTAGGTTCAGTGGAGATGAAATATACGTATTATTTACATGTGTTAAACTGGCACTGAGTGCTCCGAACTATATTTACATGTACTAATTCATATCTGTTTGAGACAATTTCTTGGGTTCTATGAAATGATGCTTGAAAATGTTTTAGCATTGTTTGCAACCTGTTGGCAAATAGATATTTTAGATATTAGTTTTAAAGTATATGCACACATTGACAAAAATCCCCCTTTTGTAGCCTCAAAAGCGTTTGCATCCTATCAATAGTTTTGAAGTGTGTGTTTTGATTGCAATGTACTGCTGTTCAATGTTTGCCTCTCCTTCTGCTTCAATCTACATAACATATGTTGAAATCTGTTCTTCAGAATCCAACGGTTTTGAAGATTTGGAATGCTTGCATACCCAACTCAAATTCAATGGCTCTTACCTCTTTGCAAATCTTCCTTTTCTGTGTTTTCTACCAAAATATATTCAATTCAAGCTCTTATTATTAATTTTAGCTTCATAAATGGATTGCCTGACAATGGACGCATTCTTTCTTGATATCAGCATAGATTAGATACATTAAACTCCTGTCTTACTCGAGATAAACAATGCACAATTTATTTTGTAAATTTTGCATTCAGAATCCATATCTGACACTGACAGGTCCCCCGGCGCTGTTGTTGTTCTTGATCCAGTGTACTTTGAGGATACCTTGCAAGTGAACGGCACTACTGAATCCGAGGATGGAGATTTGAACTATCTATTTGTGTGTTATTGTGATTCTGGCTTTGGTGGATTGTACATGTTTGAACTTTGTAGGTGTTAACACTAGCAAGCTTAGTATAGTGGAATTGATATTGGGTGACATGGAGGTCTATGCGGAGGCAACCATCAGTGTGATAGTTGACCAGAAGGTTTCCGAGGTGTATTTTCTGGCAATACTACTACTCCCTCCGTCCCATAATATAAGAACGTTTTTGACATTACCGTCCCATAATATAAGAACGTTTTTGACATTACCGTCCCATAATATAAGAACGTTTTTGACATTACACTAATGTCAAAAACGTTCTTATATTATGGGACGGAGGGAGTAGTATCCAGGTCCACAAAAATCGAGTTGCTTGCCTTAGGTGATGACTAATGACATTTTGCTTGTCCGGCCCGGTCAGCTGATGGATCCGAACTAAATTTGTGACAAGATTTTGGTTTGTTTGCAAAGATTTTGATTTTGATTTTTATTTTGACACTAAAGATCACAAAGAACTCTCCGGGAATTTCTAACCTTTTGTTTGCCGATGATAGCCTAACCTTTTTTAAAGCCACAGTGGAGCAAGCCGCTACCATCAAGAGAGTTCTTGACACGTTCCAGAAGTGCACTGGCCAGCTCCTCAGTGAGAGTAAATGTTCGCTTCTCTTTAGTGAGAAGTGCCCGGCTTCCACGAGATCCAAGCGGAGTCTTTTGAAAGTAAATATCTCGGGCTGCCAACTCCGGATGGGAGGATGAAGGATGATAATTTTCAGCCAATTATGGACAGGTTTGGGAAGAGATGTAGTGACTGGTCAGAAAAGTTCATGTCCTATGCGCGGCAAAAGAGGTCCATGTCAAATCAGTGGTCCAAGCCCTACCTGTGTACCTTATGAGCGTGTTCATGCTATCCAAGGGATTCTGAGAGAAGTACGAATGGATGATAAGAGAATTCTGGTGGCGAGAGGAAGATGGACATCGGAAGGTGCATTGGATGTCTTGGGAGAGGATGATAAAGCCGAAACGGGGGTGGGGGGGTGGTGGTGGGGGGGGGGGTTGGGATTGGTTTTAGAGATATGCATCGTTTCAACCAGACGCTTCTCGCAAAGCAGGGATGGAGACTCATTCAAAATACAGAGAGCCTATGTGCAAGAGTCCTAAAATCCAAGTACTACCTGAAGGGGAACCTCCTGGATACAATTTTCGCGGCGGATGCATCGCCGGTTTGGAGAGCTATTGAGTTTGGCCTGTAACTCCTTAAAAAGGGCCTTATCTGGCGGGTGGGCGACGACAAGAGTATAGAAATCCCAAGGGATCAGTGGATTCCAAGAAAGGAGGGACTCATGACGGCTTCCTTTGTCAAGTAGTCTAGATTGCAGTGGGTCAATCTGTTGGGGAATGTTGCATGGAAAAAACAAAAAAAAATCTATGCACACGCAAGATCTATCCATGTAGATGCATAGCAACGAGAGGGGAGAGTGTGTCTACATATCCTCGTAGACCGTTAAGCGGAAGTGTTTATCAACGCGGTTGATGTAGTCATACACCTTGACGATCCGCCGATCAAGTACCGAACGTACGGCACCTCCGCGTTCAGCACACGTTCAGCTCGATGACATACTCGCCTTCTTGATCCAGTAAGACGGGCGAAGTAGTAGACGAGTTCCGGTAGCACGACGACATGGTGACGGTGTGATGCAACTATATACGCAGGGCTTCGCCGAGCATTACAAAAATATGATCGAGGATGAACTAGAGGGAGAGGGGCGAAACACACGGCTAGGGAATCGTGGTGTATGTTGCCCCTCTCGCTCCACACATATATATATAGGTGGAGGGGGGAGAGGAGGCAGCCCTTAGGGCGCCACCAAGTGGCCGGCGGCAGCCCTAGAGGCCTGCCTAGCCGCACCCCCTTCCATATACGGACATGGAAGGAAGGAAAGGGTGGCTGGCTGCCTTAGGGTGCCTCCCCTTTCCTTCCCTCCCTTCCTTGGTTTTTTCCTTCCCTCCCTTCCTTGGTGCGTGGGCAAGGGTGGAGAGGCGCGCCAGCCCCCTTGTGGGCTGGTGTGCTTCTCCCCCTTTGGCCCATAAGGCCCACCACTTACCGGTGGCCTCTCGGAACCCCTTCCGGCACTCCGATAAACACCTGGTACTTTCCGAAACCTTTCTGGTGACCAAATATCATCGTCCTATATATCAATCTGTACCTTCGGACCATTCCGGAGATCCTCTTCATGTCCGTGATCTCATCCGGGACTCCGAACAACACTCGGTCACCAACTCATATAGTACTATATCGTCAACGAACGTTAAGCGTGCGGACCCTATGGGTTCGAGAATGATGTATACATGACCGAGACACTTCTCCGGTCAATAACTAATAGTAGGACCAAGATGCCCATATTGGTTCCTAAATATCTATGAAGATCTTTATCGGTCGAACCTTTATGACAACATACGTAATTCCCTAGTTCTGTCGGTATGTTACTTGCCCGAGATTCGATCGTAGGTATCTTCATACCTAGTTCAATCTCGTTTATAGCAAGTCTCTTTACTCGTTCCATAATACATCATCTTGCAACTAACTCCTTAGTCACTTTGCTTGCAAGCTTCTTGTGATGTGTATTACTGAGAGGGAGCAGAGATACCTCTCTGATACACGAAGTGACAAATCCCAATCTCGATCCGTGCCAACTCAACAAACACCTTCGGAGATACCTGTAGAGCATCTTTATGATCACCTAGTTACGTTGTGACGTTTGATAGCACACAAGGTATTCCTCCATTGTCCAGGAGTTGCATGATCTCATGGTCGAAGGAATATGTATTTGACATTAAGAAAGCAGTAGCAATAAATTGAACGATCATATGCTAAGCTAACGGATGGGTCTTGCCCATCGCATCATTCTCCTAATGATGTGATCCTGTTATCAAATGACAACTCATGTCTATGGTTAAGAAACGTTAACCATCTTTTGATCAACGAGCTTGGGACACAGTATTTGTTTATGTATACACACATGGATTTAAGTTTCCGGTCAATAAAATTCTAACATGAATAATAAACCTTTATCATGAATAAGGAAGTATAATAATAACAACTTTATTATTGCCTCTAGGGCATATTTCCATCACAATCAGCTCAACTGATCAGACAGATTTTCCACCCATTTGATGCGGAGGAGATTTGCAAATTAACCATTCCGTCGTTAGGTGTGGAGGACTGTATTGCGTGGCACTGTGAGAGAAATCATATGTTCTCGGCCAAGAGTGCATACCACCTCGCTATGTCTTCCAACACGGGCGAGGCTGCTGAATCCTCTAGCTCCACAAAGGAATCGAATGACCGAAGCATCTGGGACCTAATTTGGAAATCAAAGGTACCTGGTAAAGTATGCATTTTCAGTTGGAGAATTGCCACCAACACAGTAGCCACTAAGAGAAACAAATGGAAGAGAACTCTGGAGATAGATGATACCTGCGACATCTGTGGTAATGGAACTGAAGATGAATAACATGCTGTCATAGCATGCACAAAGAGCAGGGCTCTAAGATTCGCTATGCGGGAGATTTGGAGGTTGCCACCATAGGAGAAATTCTGGTTCACAGGAGATGATTGGCTACAGGTCCTGCTGGACACAGTGACAGAGGATATACGACGAAAAATCATGCTTCTACTTTGGCGTTGTCGGTTCTTGCGTGAGGACTGTACACGGGGGACGGGAAAAGAATCGATCTTGGGATCGGCTCAGTTTTTGCTTAAATACGAGGAAGAGTTGAGGAATTGTGGAGTGGCTAGTGAACCACGACATGGGAAGAACGCCGGTGATGTGACTGAAAAGCAACCTCAGGCGAGTGCAGCTCTGAGAATGCAGTGGTCTCCTCCAGTTCACGGATTTTTTTTCAAAACTGTGATGATTTTTATAGCAAATTCGGAATCTATACGTCCTCACGCAAGAAAATCAAAATTATCACCCCGTAGGCCTCCAGTTGGCCGAAGAGGGGCTCTTCGGCCTGCGGTTGACCGAAGTGGGCTCTTCAACCTCCTGTTGGCCGAAGAGTACACCAACTGGGCCGAAAAGGACTCTTTGGTCTGGCGTAGGCCGAAGAGTACTCTTTGGTCAACTGTAGGCCGAAGAGTACTCTTTGGGGCCAAGGCCTAGCATAGGCAGAAGAGCGCAGCCATGCAGCTTCAGCCTCCCGTTAATGCGAAAAGTTGGGGCCCAAGGACTCTTCAGCCTACGGTTGACCAAAGAGTGCTCTTCGGCCTACGCCAGACCAAAGAGTCCTTTTCGGCCCACTTGGGGCACTCTTCAGCCAACGGGAGGCTGAAGAGCCCGCTTCGGTCAACCGCAGGCCGAAGAGCCCCTCTTCGGCCAATTGGAGGCCGACGGGGTGCTAGTTTTGATTTTGGTGCGTGAGGACATATAGATACTGAATTTGCTATAAAAATCATCATAGTTTTGAAAGTAAATCCAGTTCAAGGTACTGTTAAAATCAACTCCGACGCATCATTCTTGGTTGAATCTGGACTGAGCATGGCAGAGTTTGTTGCCCGCGACTACCGAGGCTCCTTTTTTGTCTCCGCGGGTAAATGTTTGCCCACATGTGTCAGTGCAGAGGAGGCAGAGGCCAGGGCAGTCTTGTTTGGTCTGAACACTACAACAACTTTATTCAGAGGGCCAAATCGAATAGTAATTGAGATGGATTGCCAAATTATTGCCAAAAAATTATCTGCCGGAAACCCGACACGATCACCATACTATGCCCTGATCATGGATATTAAGAAGGCAATGCTTGCCTTCCCTTCATGCAGCGTCAGTTGGGTCAGTCGAAGCGGCAACTCCCTCGTTCATGGGCTAGCAGCAAAAGTGAGATGTACTGGAGATCAACATGGGCGTGTTTAGTTCCAGTTTGGAACAGTAGTCGCATTGCATGCCCTTCTCAACCCAGCCTGGTTGAGGAAAAACAGGCCCTAATACGCCATATGCAACTTGATTGGTTGCCTGCATCCCTAGTCCCTGCATTAGGTAATACGCAAGTGCACTTTGTTTGGTTGGCTGCATTGGCCCTAGCGGCACATGAACACGACGTTTGGTTGCATACGGCGTACATGTTGTGCTTACCTTGTACCCTAGTTGGTGAGCTTACCCACAACGATCACACCTAGAACACCAACGCCACAACACAGCAATGGGGACGAACTAGGCGAAGATGATGAAGTTCTTCAGCTTCAGGCCGAACTGACGATCCACCTTAGCACTGTCGACACTGCTGCCTCCGTGCTTTCGCACCTAGGCGGAGTAAGCTTGTTCTGCTGCCTGCTTAGTCTTGAACCCTCTATAGTTGCTGTTGCTATAAGATGCCACTTGTGCATTGGCTTCTTCCCATGAACTATAAACCCCTGGAACCTCACCAATGAACACGGCATACCACTTTCCCTAGCAATGCACAAGGCAAGAGTTGAAGCAGCAAATCAATGGAGCACAAGTACCAAGCAAAGTAGCACACAAACAACAATGGAGCAGAAGAGAAGTAAAGCATGCATGATCATACGACATAGCAAGTTCTTCCTAGCACTACCTTGGTGTTAACCTACCACCACATCCAAAAGAGGGTGTCGTCCTACCACCGCAAGTTCACCGTCACCGTGAGGGGTTAGTATATACCACCTCACCAAAATATACAGACCATCAAATAGTTTTTGAGACCTAGCTACACAAAATGTACGTCGTCATTGTCATCGTCGTCGTCGTCGCCACCACCATCGCCGTCGGGGATCATGCACGCTCACAGGTAGCACTACTCTAGTAGTAGTGCTTGCCCAGCCAACTCCTGAGCCACAGCACCCTGTGAGCGTCGGCCATGGCAACGAATCCAACGAATCCAACACCCTGGGCCTTGTTGTCAAGCAGGTGGCTAAGAGCTACCATGAGAGCCTCGTCGCTGAAGCCACACTGGGTCATGACAGCGCCATACATGTCAGGGTGGACATCGAGGGGCTTGCACTCCCTGATGGCTGTTGCCACCTCCTTCACCGCCTCAGTCATGCTGCAGAAGACATTGATCTCCTCCTCCATCAGGCCTCCTCTCTTCCTCTTCCTATCAACGGGGTCAAATGGCTTGTCGAAGGACTTCGTAGCGGGCTTGTCAGGGCCATCAAGGATCTCGACATCCAGGGTCCCAGGGAAGTCAGGCATGGGAGAACCAAGAGGCTCCCCCAAGCCCATGGCATGCTTCCCAGTTGCCAGCCCGAAGGAGAAGATGTGTTGCATCTGTTGTAGTTCTGGATGGGTGTGTTGAGGAACTCAGCGTCCCTTGGGTGGTCCTAAGAATGAAACACAAGTGTTGTTAGTTGCGATTAGGAGTAGGCAATGGTGGACAGTATGAAAAGGAAGAGGGCTGTGAGCTAACCGCGACATGGCCGGCGTAGTGCTCTGCCTCCAGAACTATGGAGCAAGTGTTCTCATCCCACGAGGTGCCGCTAAGGTCTCTCAGCTTGGACACTTGGATCCATCGACTTCTCCACTTCCTCAGGTGGTTGTACACCTGGGTGGCAGACACCTCTTTCCCACAGAACTCGAACACCTGCTTCGCAACGGTGTTCAAGTGCCACCTCCTTGAAGCCCTTGTCAGTCCTAACTCCACTAGAGATGAGCTCACACATCTTGTTCAGCACGAACGTGGACATGAACGGCTGCCACTTCATGTTGTTCGACCTACTATCCTTCTTTGCCTTTGCTGCTGCTAGCTTGAGTGCAGCGGCGGCAGCAACAACAGCAGTAGTTGGCTCAACGAGCACTACTGGCACATAGAGGGAATCAAACTCGAACACCTATGAATCAAGTGCCATCTCGGACATAGGCTGCGAGTCCTCGACAAGCGATGGAGAAAACTGGCTCTCAGACACGACAAGGGCCTAGCTAAGATCTTGCGTCTGCCTGGTCATGTCCTACAATCGTAACACGCATTGACAGTGAGCATAGCACACAAATACCAAACAATCCATGAAAGCAGGAGCATACATGTACATGGTTCATCACTATCATAGCAAGCAGATGCTTCATCACTATCATACTAAGCATACATGTACATGGTTCATCACTATCATAGCAAGCACATGACCACCAATAGCTACAAATCATAGATCTGAGCATGATTCAACACAAGCACAAGGTTCAACTTCATACTCTACTACTAATCTAGCCTACCACATGCTTGAACATCTAGCCCTACCACAAATTGTAACCGCAACATAGCAACCAACCATATCAGCTCATAGATCAGACCACTAATCAACCATGCATCTAGATCAAACCCTAGCTGCAGCTCAGATCTAGCTAGAAGAAACAGAGAGAAAGGGGGATTGAAATCATAGAGGCCATGGATGCAGCTTGAGGACGAGGGGGGGACGATGGTGGAAGATGAACGCCGGCCGGTGAAGGAGCTCCGATGCCGTGGACAACCGACCGATGAAGATGCGCCGCTTACCTGCTCGTCGGTGCCGATGCGCGTCGGCGGGAAAGCGTGAACGGAGGAAGAATGGTGGCGGGAGTTGGGGCGGTTAGGGAGGGGCTAAATAGGGGGTGGAGCGGCGGGAGGTGAGCCGAAATCCTCCCGCCGATTTTCCGGCGACGCGGGCGAGCTCGCGCCATCTCCCCTGCTCGCACGAGGGGAGAAGCGCGTCGCCCTCCCCTGCCTCGCCCTGGCCAGGCTCGCGAGCTACTGCCGATTCGTGCGTTGCCCCTGAGCCTGGCCTGGACGTGCTTTAAGCTTTGTGCGATGTGGGCCGCACAGTGAATGCAGGAAACCAAATGAGCCAAATTCTTCCCGCCCGGGCCAGGCCGGGCCTCATGCGGGTAACCAAACACGTCCCATATGGTCGCGAGAGTCCCTGATAACCCGATTGTACTGATGCAGTCCGAGTGCATTAGCCCCCCTTGAGTAGTTTCTCTAAGGGTCCGTCTAAGCCTCATCTAGATGTGACATTATTATGTCACATCTAAGTATGACATTAGCAACTCCTAAAATAAACCCCACCTCTCTTCTTTGTCTATCTTTTACTTAGTTTGTATGTCTTTTTTTTCTGTGTATTCTCCGGCACACTACAAACAATCCCGACACTCCCTTCCCTGGGCCTTATATGTTGTTTGTTACGTTAGATCTGGGCTGCACCTGTATGTATTCATACCCACGTACATGTATCTGTATTCATCGTTATGTCTTTTCCCTGGGTGCCACGCACACAACGCAAGTAGCCCTGCTAGTCTTTATCTTCAGTTAACCGCACATGCATGCATTCACATACGTGCGCTCACTCACGCAACAAAATGTTAGCTAGCTAAGCTTCATATATAATGCATGTCTCGCTCTCACAACACGTACATGTACCTGTACCACCAGATTGCATTTGTCTACCGTTGATTAATTAGTAATCCCCAATTCTCTTTCAAAAATCTGTGTGCGCGAAGGGCCAAAAGACACATGCATGAAAAAACTTCTAATCTATATGTATATTAAAAAAAACTACTTCACTAGTTTGATGTAAATCCTGTTTACAATAATAAACAAAAGATGAAAATGTGGTCATGTATTGCATGAAGAAAAATGTTTGTGTATCATGTTCATGCAATTTTAAGAAGTGCACATGTTTTTTTAAGTGTTGACATATTTTCACAATAGCGATGAATCTTTTTGAAAGATGCATGATGAACATTTTTAACATACATTTCCAACATACACAGAAAACATTTTCTAAAAAAACACCGTTAATATTTTTTATGAGTTAGAACAAGGCAATTTAAAAAAAATGAACATGGTAAACATTTTTTTAAACACAAAAAACTGCATGGTGGAGGAAAATCAAAAGGGGGGGGGGATAAGCTAAGGATGGACATGCAACTGAGTCAGGGCAAGTTGTCTGTTAAGAGTGGACAAACAAATGGGTCGAGCAAGTTTGGTGTCGAGGGTGGACATGGAACTGGGTCAGGGTCGGGGAAAATTGCATGTCGATGGTGGACAGGTAACTAGATCAGGTCAGGACGAGTTGCGTATCGGTGGTCGACAAACAACTGGGTAAGGCGAGTTGCATGTCGTGGGCGGACATGCAACTGGGTCGGGCGAGTTGCGTGTCTAGGGTGGACATGCAACTTGGTCGGGTCGGCAAGTTGTGACTCGATATTGGACTTACAACTAAGACAACTACACAAAACTGCGAGACTAGTTGCAAGCCGATGATGAACTTGCAACTATGAAAACTATGAGCCTAGTTGTGATTCGAGGGTGGACTTGCAACTCGGATGAAAAACAAACTATAGTCCTAGTTGCGGGTCGAGGGTGGACATGCAACTAGGTTGAAAAACAAACTATGGGCCTAGTTATGAGTCGAGGGTGGATTTGCAACTGGGATTAAAAATAAACTACATGCCTAGCTGCGAGTCGAGGTTGGACTTGTAACCGGGATGGAAAACAAACAAACAATGGGCCCAGTTGTATGTTGATGACGAACTTGCAATTGGCACTACACAAAACTATGATACCAGTTGCGAGTCGAGGATGGACTTGCAGCTGGGGGCCTCGATAAACACAAACACACCCCCTAGTTACGAGTCGATGTTTGGCTTGCAACTGGGGACCCTCGACAAGCACACACACACCCCCTAGTTGTGAGTCGATGGTCAGCTTGCAACTGGGGCAAAAAACACACATGCACCCCCTAGTTGCGAGTCGATGGTTGACATGCAACTGGGGACCCTTGACAAACACACACACACACACACACACACACACACACACACACCTCCCAGTTGCGAGTTGATGGTCGACTTGCAATTGGGGGCACGACAAACACACACACACACACACCTAGTTGCGAGTGGATGTTCGACTTGAAACTGGGGACCCTAGACACACACACACACACACCTAGTTGCGAGTTGATGGTTGGCATGCAACTGGGGACCCTCGACAAACACACACTCCCCAAGTAGCGAGTCGATGGTTGACATGCAACTGGGGGCACCGACAAACACATACTCCCCTAGTTGCAAGTCGTTAGTTGGTTGCAACTGGGGACCCTCGACAAACACACACGCACCCCTAGTTGCGAGTCGATGGTTGGGTTGCAACTGGGGACTTTCGACAAACACACACCCCTAGTTGCGAGTCAATGGTTGACATGCAACTGAAGACCCTCGACAAACATATAAACACCCCTAGTTGTGAGTCGATGGTCGGCATGCAACTGGGGGCCTTGACACACACACATACACACACACACCTAGTTGCGAGTTGATGGTTGGCATGCAACTGGGGACCCTCGACAAACACACACTCTCCAAGTAGCGAGTCGATGGTTGACATGCAACTGGGGGCACCGACAAACACATACTCCCCTAGTTGCAAGTCGTTGGTTGGGTTGCAACTGGAGACCCTCGACAAACACACACGCAGCCCTAGTTGCGATTCGATGGTTGGGTTGCACTAGTAGAAAAAGGGTCAAATGTGAGACACATTAGTCTGGGTTTGTAACAGAACCGGCACTAATGTGTCCATTAGTGCCGGTTCCAACGGCTAGGCGGGAGGGGCTCTTTAGTACCGGTTCGTGGCGAACCTTTAGCACCGGTTTGTGCCATGAACCGGTACTAATGAAAGTGGTGGCAGGATGTTGTCAGAGTGGGGCCCCTCCAGCACCTTTAGTACCGGTTCGTGCCACTAACCGGTACTAAAGGTCGTCCTATATAAACCCTTCGACCACCCGCACTCTGTTCTTCCCCCTTTCCCCTCTCCCTCTCCTCTGTTCTTCCCTTCTTCCTCTCGAGTTCATCACCAATTTTGCCCAAAATTTGTCAAGATTTGCAGGCCCCCATCCATTCAAATGATCACAAAGGTTAGCAACTTTGTCCTTCATCTCTCATTGCTAGATTAGCTCTTGCATTGGTTTATATGGTGATTAATTGTGGGCTTCAGTAATTTGGGAGGAATTATATGTGGTAGTATTTGATTTATATGCAAATTGAGGTCAAAATAACACTTAGTTTGCATATGTAGGTGTGATTTACTTAGTGCCTTCTAAATCTCCGTCGTAACCACCGTCGATCGCCCGCACCGTCCCGTCGCCGGCACCACCTTGTGGTGAGCCTCTTGTTCATGAAATTTTATATAAAAAATTGATGTTTGTGTGATTTGGATATATAGTTACTTGTATAATTATCTTACCCGTACGTTGTTTGTTATACATAGTGCCATGGTTTTGATATCCGTCCCTGTCGGCCCTCGTCCTTGTTATGATTCGGATGTGGTATATTCTCTTTTAAAACTATTTGTTGCATTTCGTGTTTATGACAAATTATGCCCATCAAGTTGACATAGATATTTTTATCTAGGAGGTATGTGAACCGGAAATTCCAACCGACCCTATTGTCGAGAGGTTAAATTTAGTTGAAAGAGAAAACGAGTATTTGAAAGAAAAATTGAAAAGAATTGAGGGGGAGAAGATGGAATTGGAGTTGCATGTTGACGATGTCGTCGATGATCACAAGATCAAGATGGAGAAAATGCGCTTGAAGATTAGAAAGATTAGAAAATATGCCATTGATAGTGAGGCTTGGTATCATTATGCTGTTGGATCAATTGTTACCTTAGTTGCGATCTTGATCGCATTTGTTGTTGCATTTAAATGCTTTAGCTAGAGAGTTATTTGTTTGTTGCATTTAAGTGTTGTATGAACTTTATGTATTGTATTAATTTGGTGTTTTCGGTGTTGTGTATTGAAGATGAGCCGTCAATGGATGTACGATGACCGATGCTCTCCCCAGTTCGTTGAGGGCGTGCGTACTTTTCTGCTTGCGGCTAAGGCAAACAAGCGGGCGGATGGTTTTATGCCTTGTCCATGTGCTGGCTGTAAGAATGAATTAAATTACTCTAAGTCAAGAACCATTCACGTCCACCTGTTTAAGTCCGGTTTCGTGCCCCACTATAATGTTTGGACCAAGCACAGAGAAAGAGGGGTTATGATGGAAGACAATGAAGAAGAAGAGGGCGACGATAGCTATCTTGGCCATGGGTTCCCTGAATACGATGATACAACAATGGGGGAAGAAGCTGAGCCGGTAATGCGGGAAGAAGCTGAGCCGGCAATGCGGGAAGAAGCTGAAGAAGAGGCATCAGATGAGCTCGGATGATCTAGGTCGGGCCATTACCGATGCAAAGAGAAACTGCGCAAGTGATTTGGAGAAGAAGAAGTTGCAGCGCTTGTTAGAGGATCACAAAAAATTGCTGTACCCGAATTGCGTAGGTGACAAGAAAAGGCTGGGCACCACACTAGAATTGCTGCAATGGAAGGCAGAGAATGGTGTATCTGACAAGGGATTTGGAAAGTTGCTGGTAATGATAAAGAATATGCTTCCAAAGGACAACGAATTGCCCGAGAGTACGTACGAAGCAAAGAAGGCTGTCTGCCCTCTAGGGTTAGAGGTGCAGAAGATACATGCATGCCCTAATGATTGCATCCTCTACCGTGGTGAGTATGAGGGTTTGAACGCTTGCCCGGTATGCGGTGCATGGCGCTATAAGATCAGCCGCGATGACCCTGGTGATGTCGAGGGCGAGCGCCCCAGGAAGAAGATTCCTGCCAAGGTGATGTGGTATGCTCCTATAATACCACGGTTGAAACGTTTGTTCCAAAACAAAGAGCATGCCAAGGCGATGCGATGGCACAGAGAAGACTGTAAGAAAGACAGAAAGTTGAGAGTACCCGCTGACGGGTCGCAGTGGAGAAAAATCGAAAGAAAGTACGGGAAGGAGTTTGCATATGACGCAAGGAACGTATGGTTTGGTCTAAGCGCAGATGGCATTAATCCTTTTGGGGAGCAGAGCAGCAACCATAGCACCTGGACTGTGACTCTATGTTTGTATAACCTTCCTCCTTGGTTGTGCATGAAGCGGAAGTTCATTATGATGCCAGTGCTCATCCAAGGCCCTAAGCAACCCGGCAACGACATTGATGTGTACCTAAGGCCATTAGTTGAAGAACTCTTACAACTGTGGAATGGAACAGGTGTACGTGCGTGGGATGAGCACATGGGGGAAGAATTTGACCTAAAGGCGTTGCTGTTCGTGACCATCAATGATTGGCCTGCTCTCAGTAACCTTTCAGGACAGACAAACAAGGGATACCGCGCATGCACAAACTGTTTGGACGATACTGACAGTATATATTTGGCTAATTGTAAGAAGAATGTGTACCTGGGACATCGTCGATTTCTTCCGAGCAGGCATCCCGTAAGAAAGAAAGGCAAGCATTTCAAAGGTGAGGCGGATCATCGGACGACGCCTCGCCACCGTACTGGTGCTGATGTACATGATATGGTCAAGGATTTGAAGGTGGTCTTTGGAAAGGGTCCTGGTGGACAACCTATTCTGAATGACGCTGACGGACGCGCACCCATGTGGAAGAAGAAATCTATATTTTGGGACCTGCCCTATTGGAAAGACCTAGAGGTCCGCTCCGCAATCGACGTGATGCACGTGACGAAGAATCTTTGTGTGGCCCTGCTTGGCTTCTTGGGCGTGTATGGGAAGACAAAAGATACACCTGAGGCACGGGAGGACCAGCAACATATGCACGGAAAATACGACATACATCAGGGTCATGCAAGCTACGCTCTTACCAAAGAAGAGAAGGAAATGTTCTTTGAATGCCTGCTCAGTATTAAGGTACCGTCTGGCTTCTCGTCGAGTATAAAGGGAATAATAAACATGGCAGTGAAAAAGTTCCAGAACCTAAAGTCTCATGACTGCCACGTGATTATGACGCAACTGCTTCCGGTTGCATTGAGGGGGCTTCTACCGGAAAACGTTCGATTAGCCATTGTGAAGCTATGTGCATTCCTCAATGCAATCTCTCAGAAGGTAATCGATCCAGAAATCATACCAAGGTTAGAGAATGATTTGGTGCAATGTCTTGTTAGTTTCGAGTTGGTGTTCCCACCATCTTTCTTCAACATCATGAGGCACGTCCTAGTTCACATATGCGAAGAGATTAACGTTTTGGGTCTTGTATTTCTACACAATATGTTCCCCTTTGAGACGTTCATGTGAGTCTTAAAGAAATATGTTCATAACCGTGCTAGGCCAGAAGGAAGCATCTCCAAGGTCCATGAAAATGAGGAGGTCATTGAGTTTTGTATTGACTTTATTTCTGACCTTAAGCCGATTGGTGTTCCTGAATCGCGGCATAAGGGCAGACTGGATGGAAAAGGCACACTAGGAGGGGAACAAATAATATGTATGGACGGACATTCTCTCACTGAAGCACACTACACAGTTCTACAGAATTCCGCCTTGGTGGCTCCATATATGGATGAACACAAGAATTTGCTACGCTCCAAACACCCGGAGCGGTCTGATGACTGGATTACACGTGAACAAACCAGCAGTTTCGCCAGCTGGTTGCAGACACGTACCATGCATGACGCCTCTATTGAAGATGACCTGTACTTGCTGTCCCAGTTACCATCTTCGAATATAATGACTTTCAAAGGGTACGATATAAATGGTAATACATTTTACACGATCGCCCAAGATAAGAAGAGCACCAACCAAAACAGTGGTGTCCGCTTTGATGCAGAAACCAAGACGGGAAAGGAAACATATTATGGTTATATACAGGACATATGGGAACTTGACTATCGACGTGGTTTGAAGGTCCCTTTATTTTGGTGCAAATGGGTCAATATGACACGAGGCGGGGTAACGGAAGACCCGCAGTACGGAATGACAATAGTGGATCTCAACAATCTTGCGTATGCAGACGAACCATTCGTCCTAGCCAATGATGTGGCACAGGTTTTCTATGTGAAGGACATGTCTACCAAGCCGAGAAAAAGAAAATATAAGGAAGCGAATGCATCGTACGATGAGCCAAAGCGGCATGAAAAGTTTGATGAAATTGCTCCATTCACAGTGAATATTGACCCGAGCATCCCGTTAAATGATGAAGATTTTCCATGGTTACGGCGCAAAGGGACACACGCGAAGAAAAAGTTTCACACCCAAAGATCTGGGATGTGATCGGCTTCACTATCATCACTTTCTTCTGTGTTTCACACCTAGGAGGGAATCTCTGTAATAGTTAGGGTAGTTATGTGTTTTGGCATTTGAAACGCGAAGAAATTTTATGTGCAAACAAATTCTTTCATGCCTTTACTGATTTTTTCAGCTAAAAAGGCATTTCATTTTTAAATAACCTAAGCATTACCAAATTGAATATAATGATAAAACACACTAATATTAAACATAATAAAAAAGAATCACTGAAAAATGTATTTTTAAAGTTAAGTTATTCACAAACTAGTGATTCATACAAATTTCAAATAATTCAAAATTTAAACTATTCAAATTTAAAAGCTACCGGCACTAACTGAAAGTTTCTAAAAACTATAAAAAATATTCACAAAGAAACTCTAAATACAGCAAAAAAACAACTAAAAATAAAAAAAACAAAATAAATAATGCAGAAAAGAAAAAAGTAAATTAAAAAAAGCCCACCTACCGGGCCACAGCGGCATGCATACGACTAGAAACCCAACCTGTTGTTGGGCCAGGATGCAGGCCCGCAAGCCCAATAGGCCCCAGAGGCCAGAGTAGCAGAGGTAGGCCCAGAAGGCCTGCTTTAGAGGGGAGCTCGAGACAGCAGCGGCGGCGGGGCTTATAAGCAGGTGCGAGCGCCCTTCGGCTAGCGAGGTGGGACTAAACTTCTGCGCCCCTCGCCTGGCAGCGCACCCCCTTTAGTACCGGGTCGTGGCATCAACCGATACTAAAGGGGGGGGGGGTCTTTAGTACCGGTTGGAGCCACCACCCAGTACTAAGGCCTGCCCTTCCCGCCACTTGGCCTGGCCAAAACAGGCCTTTAGTACCGGTTGGTGGCTCCAACCGGTACTAAAGCTGCCTTCTATATATACAACACTTCGAAAAATTTCATTCTCCCTCTGTTTCTTCCTTTGTTTCCCCATTGAAGCACCGCCTGCCCCGATTGATCGACGCCGTCGCCGACCCCGTCCCCGTCGCCGCCCTCATCCCCGTCGCCGCCCCCGTCCCCGTCGCCGCCCCCGTCCCCGTCGCTGCCCTCGTCCCCGTCGCCGCCCCGGGCCCGTCCCCGTCGCGCCATCCCCGCGTCGCCGCCCCGTCACGCCCCGGCCCGTCGCCGTCGCCCCGCTGTGAGCTCTCCCCCTGTAACCCCTCTCCCTCGCCCCCGGCGGCCACCATGGGCGCCGCCCCTCCCCGAGCCCATACACACACAAGCATGATGAACACACACACACATGTATATATGTATGAATGCATGTATATATTAGTATATACGTGTTTTGTATGTTTAATTAGTTTAGATTTTTTAGATTATTATTTTTTCACTAGTATATATATGTATGAATGCATGTTAGATGGATGTAATTAGTGTTTAATTCGTATGGAATTTTTTATATAATGTTGTTTTTCTATTTTTTAATGGATATATAGAAGTTGTTTTTTCTGTTTTTAGTGTTAGATGCTTAATTAGTATGAAATAGCATATAGAATTTTGACATATGCAATGATAGCATAATTAGTGTTACATTTGCATATAGTATTTGTTGTCGACGATGCCCGGCCCGCATCCTCGCCGTCGACCCGTTCGCGACGACGTCCTGCTTCAGAGGACCCATGTCCGGGACTGGGCTCCGCCGGGCTGGCACTGGGAGGTGCTACCTTCAGGGGCGTGACGCTTGGTGAGGAACCCGGCCCCAGGTCCCGTCGTCGACCCTCATCTCCTTTGGTGGCGTTCGCGTGGGCCACTTTCGGTGCGGAGGGAGCCGGCCCCGCCGGAGGTGGTACGTCACCGTGTCAGGGAGGAGGACGAGCATGTCCATCGCTACATGGCTGCTATGGACGCCAGGTTCTCCAATACCTGGCAGGTTCTTTGGGGAGATCACCCGAGCTATGATCCAGTGATGGTTCCTTCACTTTGGTTGTCCACCGCCTGGGCCTCAGGAAGCGCGAGTGGCCTAGATTACTCTTTAGTATTCGATCTTTATTAGCTGCTAGATAGCTAGCTAGCTAGCTAGTGATGTATTCGATATATAATATTCGAGATTATATAT
Organism: Triticum urartu; assembly: GCF_003073215.2. Taxonomy (NCBI): domain Eukaryota; kingdom Viridiplantae; phylum Streptophyta; class Magnoliopsida; order Poales; family Poaceae; genus Triticum; species Triticum urartu. The sequence continues at coordinate 51,551,023 of NC_053022.1, forward strand.
ATTATTCGAGACGATGTATTCGAGATTATATCTATTATTCGAGACGATGTATTCAAAATTATATTTGATTATGCTTATTATGTACTATGATTGATTCAGTTTTTCCTTATTAATTGATTGCATCCATGCATTGTAATTTGAATACTAAATTGTTTTATATTTCTTTTGGATTAGTTAAATAAAAGCTATGGCGGACAATACCGGCAGAGAGGGAGAAGAGACCCTGTTCGATATCATACGCCATCCTCGCGGGCCAGATGATGATCAGAATGAAGAAGATTATGACGGCTCCGAATTTCTAAACAACACCGGGGAGGGTGATATGATATTCGATCGCGACGACCGAATTGATGAAGTCATGAACTATGATTATGATGATGACGAAGAAAATGTTGATCTTGAAACAACAAAGACCGGCGAGGTATATATATTTATATAAGCAGGCATCTGGTGATCATCACATGTTTTAAATGACTTGAAGATATATTAACGAACCGATCTTTCTTCTTTCAGCCATCCGGATCGAGCAAATCTTCAGGCAACAGGAAACGAGGCCCGAACAAAAAGTTGAAGGAGGGCGTAAAGTACAATATCGAGGCCATCAAACCTAATGGCGAACCATTAGCGCCTAAGAAGATTGCGGACAAGTTCATTCGTTAGTGCGGAGTTCTTGTGAAGGACCAACTCCCGATCTCCCTTCAAGCATGGAGAGAGCCAACAAAGCCACGTCCAGATGTTACTTTTGTCGACGACAGACAAAAAGGTCTGCTTTGGGAAACTCTCATGGAACATTTCACCCTACCAGATCATTTCATAGATGTAGATGTGGAGAAAGTCAAGGACGCTGCTCTTAGGAAGACGGCGGTTGCATTCAACAACCACAAGAATCGTGTATGGGACAAGTACGTCAAGGGAGGAAGGAAGACTCCAGTATTCGAGGGAACACTAGAGAAGCAAAGTGCTCATTGGGACGATTTCGTGAAATTCAAGGATTCGGAATTAGCTAAGGAACGGTCGAGAATAAACAAGAAGAATGCCGAAAAAAGGATAAGTTCCATAAGCTGGGGCTAGGTGGCTACGCGGTGGCAATGCCTAAGTGGGATAAGTCTGAGAAAGAGATGGAGAATGCAGGTGTCACTCCGGTTACTAGGAGCTGGCCCCCCAGGTGCAGGACTTGGTTCTATGCGCATGGGGGGGAGTTGGACCCGAAGACGGGCAAAGTTTTGACGAAGTCATGCCTGAACGGAGCCGACGATAAGCTACTTGTTGCAATAGAAGAGGCTCGATCGGGGGTGTTCCAGCCCAACAGAGAGAACAACGAGCTTACGCTTGCCCTGGGAAATCCTGAACACCCGGGAAGAACACGAGGCAAGGGCGCTATTCCGTGGTATGAGGGGTTTTTGGACTGGAATGCCGACTACATAACCCGTGCGAGAAAGAAGATTGCGGAGGAGAAGAAGAGGAAGATGGAGGAGGAGCAGAGGAAGCTGGACTATGAACGCCTTCAAGGCCTAGAATCAGCGCATGCGAACTTGGCAGTCGAATTCCAGCGGCAGCAGGAGCAGATCGACTCACTTAGCCAGCAAAGGGGGTCTCAGCAGCTGCAGCAGCTAGCGGATGATCCAGCATTGGATAGCGCCGCCCCATCCATGTCGAGAAGCAGCGTGGGTTCCGCCCCGGGCGACGCAATACTGGATAGATACCCCATGGATGACATCATGGACAACACTAACTACGAGCTACACTTCAAAATGAAGAACATATCCATGAAGGTGGCAGACGTCGTTGCTTTTACAAATCCCCCCCGAGGCAACCTTGCATTGCAACTCGATTCCAGCGGGCTATGCTCGTGTCTTGGTTGATGAGGTGGTGGACCCATATTTGGTGCTACAGCTTGACATTCCTGAAGGTGACGACGAGCACACATTGGGAGAGGCCATACATCGTATCATCCTATGGAGAAAGGATTGCATCGTCTTTCGAAGGCCACTGACACCGCGTCACCCGACTCCTCGTCGAAGTCCGCCACCGAGTCAGCAGACTCCCGCTCCTCCAAGTCCACCAACGCGTGAGGCCACTCCTCCTCGTCCAAGTCCGGCAAAGTGTCAGGCCACTCCTCCTCCAAGTCCGACACAGCGTCAGACGTCCACTCCTCCAAGTCCGGCACAACTTCAAGCCACTCCTTCTCCAAGTCCGGCACAGCTTCAGGCCACTCCTCCTCGTCCAACTCAGCCACGTCAGCCGTCTCCGCCGCCTCAGCAATCACAGAAGAGAGCCACCACAGCTATGGTGCGTAGCAGTACAAGTCAAGGTAGTACGGGAGGTACAGGCAGAGGCCTTATGACAAGTCTGAGGAGGAAAACACAGCCATATCGAAGGCCGAGGTGGAAGCCCATTTTGCACTGAAACCGCCACCGCCGCCAAGGGAGAAAGTACCTGAGGAAAAGATTGACCACTTCATTCATATGGCTAGACCACCAGCTCCCAAGCCTGTTGACACAGACTATGAGCGCCACCTCAGGAAGTTAAATCGAGCACGCCTATAGAAATAGGTGAGCTCGAGCTCGAGCAAATCAGCTGGCAAAATATGTGGTAAAACTGTTCCCCAGTTGGGAGAACAGGCAGCGCAATCAATCCCCCCGCTTGGTATGCCAACAACACATGAGAGTACACGCGTGCAATATTATTGTGGACAAACCGTTAACGTTCCCTAGCTGGGCGATGTGGTAATAACCGAGGAGCATATAAGGCAGGCTGAAATCCTCAAGATCACTGTTGTACAACTCCTCGAGATCGAGCCCATGTCTCCGCTTAGAGAGGAGGAAATAAAACGGAAATATGTCCGGGGCCAACCTTTGTTCAAGCCAGACGAGGTCAAGAAGCTCCCAACGAGAATGTATGAATTGCATCAATGGGACATGAACATTACCAAGATTTCCAATCGAGAGTCCCTCATGGTGAATGTCAAGAAGGATCATTACTACCATGAGAAAGCTGTGTCCGTTGAGTATTCAGAACTATTTCAGTTATATAATCAAGACGCACTCGACAAATCTATCGTCAGTTGCTATTGTCTGTAAGTGATTTCTTTCTGTAATTTAAGTCTCAAGCTAGCTGTAGTGATCATTTTGATCAATCATTACCTGTAATTATCCTCACTATATTCTTTTCTGCGGTATTATGCAGGATGAAGATGTATGAAATGAAAAATGTGGACGCTATGGCATTGGGTTCATTGACCCAAATACCGTTAATGAATACACATGGAAATTAGATGCATATTATGAAAAAAGTGTAGAGGAAAGCATGCTAGAGTTCTTGAAGCGCCTCAATACCAATGAAGATATACTACTTCCTTACAACTTCCAGTGAGTCACACTGTCTTATACTACAAATTCTCTGTTTTTGCCTACTAGCTAGCTACATGTTTTTGCTTACATATGCCCGCTTAATTAAGACATGCAAATATGTGTGCATGCAGATTTCACTGAATCTTGTTAATCATTAACATTGATGAAGGAACAGTTGAAGTACTAGACTCACTACTTAAGAAAGCAAGTGACTACACCATCGTGAAGGGGATAGTCAACAGGTAATTTCAATCATTATTAACTATATCTCGGCCTATTTAATTAGTTTGTCATTTTCTGATAACAACTATTTAATAACCCATTTATTCATTTTCTTTGTCGGCGGGCAGGGCTTGGGCAAAGTTCATCAGCGTCACTCCAGGCAAATGGAATCGAAATCTGAAATGGTATCGACCCAAGGTAAGTAATTAAGTAGTACTAGCTAGCTGCCATCTCTTTAATTATCATGCTTGATTAATTATTATCTGATCAAATTCCATTCTCGTAAAGGCCCTGAAGCAGGCGTCGGGGAATGATCTGTGTGCATACTACGTTTGCGAGAACATTCACATGATGACGTCCGAAAAGAGCAGATCTCAAAGACAGGACTAGGTACGTTTGTCAGAACAGTATTCACAATTTTACACCATTATCGATATATCTAGTCACACAACTAAAACACATGCATATTGATCTCCTTCTTAACAGTTCAGAGAGGTGCGGGAGAAGCTCCTACCAGAGGAGCGCATAGAAGCAATTCAAGAGGAAATATCGGGATTTTTGCTCAACCAGGTCATAGATCCCAAAGGAGAATACTTTTACCCGCTACCGCCCTCATGAACCACTTCCAATTGTCATCGTGCTCCGAAGGCACCAATTAGGCTAATATAATGCCCCTGGCTCCAAAGGCACCAATTAGGAGAAATTGTATATAGCTACCTAATTGTATACATATATACATGTGTGTATATATGTGTGAATTAATGGTGGTTGTGAGACATTTGATGATATATATATATATATATATGATCGGTTCTACTAGAAATTCTATTTATATATATGCATAACGTGTACAATATGTACCATCGTAAAATACCAGCAAACGAAAAAGAATTAAATGGAAAACACAAAATTAAATGAAAAAAAAATCATAAACCCAACCCCCCCAACCTTTTAATACCGGTTGGTGTCACCAACCGGTACTAAAGGGCTCCCTGCCCCCGGAGCTGGCTCGTGTCACGTGGTTGCCCTTTAGCACCGGTTCGTGCTGAAACGATACTAAAGGGGGGCCTTTTAGTGCCCGCACTTTAGTGCCGGTTACCGAACCGGCACTAAAGGGCCTTACGAACCGGGGATATTGCCCGGTTCTGCACTAGTGTTGCAACTGGGGACCTTCGACAAACACACACCCCTAGTTGCGAGTCAACGGTTGACATGCAACTGAAGACCCTCGACAAACATATAAACACCCCTAGTTGTGAGTCGATGGTCGGCATGCAACTGGGGGCCTTGACACACACACACACACACACACACACACCTAGTTGCGAGTTGATGGTTGGCATGCAACTGGGGACCCTCGACAAACACACACTCCCCAAGTAGCGAGTCGATGGTTGACATGCAACTGGGGGCACCGACAAACACATACTCCCCTAGTTGCAAGTCGTTGGTTGGGTTGCAACTGGGGACCCTCGACAAACAGACACGCACCCCTAGTTGCGAGTCGATGGTTGGGTTGCAACTGGGGACTTTCGACAAACACACACCCCTAGTTGCGAGTCAATGGTTGACATGCAACTGAAGACCCTCGACAAATATATAAACACCCCTAGTTGTGAGTCGATGGTCGGCATGCAACTGGGGGCCTTGACACACACACACACACACACACACACACACACACACACACACACCCTAGTTGTGAGTCGATGGTCGACATGCAACTAGGGACCCTCGACAAACACACACTCTCCTAGTTGCAAGTCGATGGTCGGCATGCAACCGGGGACCCTCGACAGACACACATACACACACCCTTAGATGCAAGTCGATGGTTGACATGCAACTGGGGGCCTCAAGTTGCATCAAGTTGGAATCGCTCTGTGCACATGCAGTTGTCGTCGGTCACAAACATTTGCAGTTACATGTCTTGTGATGGACATACAACGGCCCCCGACAAATCTCTTCACATCCAGTTACAAGTCACTCTGTGTCTGTGCAATTGCAGTCGGGCACAACGCTTGCGGCTGCATGTTTAATGATAGACATATAATTAGCCCAAATAAGAAAATATTGAGGATAAAAAGCAAAAAGACACAAACAAAAAATAGGAAAAAATATAAAGAGAAAAACTGAAAATAAAATAAAATAAAACAATCAGTCAATAAATACAATTACAAACCTGTTACAATGCGTGTAGTTGCATGCTAAATTATGGACATGCAACTATAACGGTAGAGAAAACAATATTTCTTCAACTCAAAGAAAAGAAAACAATTATTTCTTCATATGGGTACCATTTGATAACAATAAAAAGTTGCATACCGCAGCACATGAGTAAAAAAGCAAAAATCAAAAGCTGCACGCAATATCACAAAAGGACTAGTGGTGACGAACAGATAAGAAAAATTAACAGTTCATCGCAAAAAAAAAGTTAACAGCGCTCGCTCAAGAAAAAACTAATAGAGCTGGCTCTCCTGAGAAGAAAAAAAAATACAAACAACGCTGGCGGACACTCGAACAAAAGGAACGCGCCAGCGCGCGAGAAACAGCGACAATGAAAAAACAAGAAGATATGCACGAATCTTGTAGCCAATGATCCTAGGGTGGATGACTTAGATGTGACATAGTTAAAAATCATCTAGATGTGAATTTGTCAATCTGTTTCTCTAACTACTTAGATCTAAAAAAAAACGATTTTGGTTTGTTTCGGTCACTTAAATCAACACTCAAGGAGCCATTAATTGAGGGCTGACTATTAAGCTTGCATGCAAAAGAAAAGAAAAAACGTTACATGCAATTCATGAAGACTCCATGCATGTCACTGATATCAATCAATATAATCAGAGCCGTCTTCAGAAATTTGGGGCCTCGGGCGAAAACAAAAATGTGGCCTAAAATTTTGACAATTCACATAAAGGAATAATTAATATGTGTAAAGAATACTCTCACTTTATTATATAATTTCATGTCTGCTTTATTTTTACCTTATTTAGGCATATTTCAACACTAATGCTAGAATCTGCATCAGGAGCCTCAACCTCTGCTGCATTATCATCAAGACCATCATCAACATTAAAATATGTAGTTTGATTTTCAAAATTATGCCGGGGCCCTTTCACCACACATCTATCAAGGGAACTCGTTAGAGATTGAGCCTCAACTTCGAGTTTTTGTTTCTTCTTACGCTTTGCAGCACCAGATTCATGCTTCCTAATTCTAGCAGACATGATGAAGATTCAGGAACACAGAACCTAAAAATTATAAAAGTGATCATTGATCAAACAAAATCTATTTAGTTTCTAATAGTAACGGTCGTTAGATGAATAGATCATCCAAACACAAAGAAAATGAATTGAAAATAGAACCTTGCACTTGGAGATTAAAACACGGTCTATAGTTTGGCCTGGATGTGTTCCTCGATGGCTCGATCCTGATTGAAACAACGAACGGAACCGTGGCCCATAGCTGTTGCGGCTTCACACAGCAAGACGGCCAGCAATGGGATTAGATCGGAGATAACTACCTCGGCGCCGGCACGATTGCCAGGGCCTTCGTCAATGCCCGATCGCCGCTCGCGAGACCTAGATGGCAGTTCGCTGTCTGTTCGTCTGCAATTGCTCGAATCAAGCGATTCATATCCAATCTTCCGGTCGACCTATTGGGCCTCCAACATTCTTTTCTGTAAATATGTTATTTGGGCCTCTAACACTAGCAGACCTGGACGCCTAGCAGTCCTGGAAGCCTAGCAGATTAATCAAAGACACCACGTAGTCACGTATACACACATACGTTAGTTTCTTTCCTGTTTTTTTTAGCGATCTTTCAACCGAAGGGAGGCAATATACGAAGGTTTTTTTTTCTCGATGGGGAGCGATCTTTCAACCGAAGGGAGGCAACGTACGAAGGGTTTTTTTTTTCTCGATAGGGGCCCCATGATTTTGGAGGCCCTGTGCGATCGCTCACCTCGCTCCCCCTCATCGACGGGCCTGAATATAATCACTAAGTTAGGGCATCTGCACCCTCAAACCGGACACTATCCGTCAGCACGTGTCGACGTACGTCATGATATGCATCGTGCGTGCTCTTTGTTTGCGTTTATTAAATGCTCGATCGATTTGTACGCACGCCACCGTAACAGCGAGACGACCATCATCAACACGAACGTACGAATCGTGCGTCGATGAAAAAAGAAAGAAAGAGAAAGTTTCTAGTACGTTTTTTTTGAGTGAAATAGTACGTACGGACGTATTAGGTTGATCGCTCGCGACGTAATCCCCGGCCGCCGACCCACACAAGGACCGATCCTCGATCGGGAGCACAGTGGCGGGATCCGAATCGACCTCGATCAGCGTGGCCTTGTTCGTTTTCTAGTGGGCTCGAGAAGCCAAACCCAACACCCGGAACGTACCCGCAACGCTGCGCTCATCATCAATCAAATAACCCACCCAGAGAAGAGAAGGCGAACGTCGATATAGGGTTTAAACGAGCGAGGTGGGACTACTATTATTTTTGTAAGAACCATTTTTTTTTTCAGTAGAAGCATACCATACCATATCAATTGGCCTCATCCTTCGGGACAGAGGGCGTGGTCGAGAGTTCGATCCTCAAAGCAAGTATTTTTCGTTGCTTACCCAATTCATCGTTTTTTAAAAGGTGTGGACCAGGCCGAGTTTGGCCCACGTGGATGACTCGAGATGGATGAAACCTGTTTAATATGGTGGTGTCAAGGCCACAGACAGCCCAACACCAGCACCCAACCACGAACAGGCCTCGCCACCAACTCGGCCTGTCAAACAGAGAAGGCCCAATCGCAAGACCAGCGGCCCAGAGTGGGTGTGACGCTACCAGCTACTTAACGCGTTCTCCCCGCTGGAGCTAGGGTATCCAGTGGATCACGGCACGAACCCGACGGCGGCTCTCTTCCCCCTTCCTCTGTTTCCCCCAATTATTGTATCCTGAGATTGTAACCCTAAACTGCTACCTGAATTCGTGAGCTGAGTGCTAGATCGAGTAATATATCAGTGGGTTTGCTTACATATGGTATTCAGAGCCATAGATCCCCACCCTGGCGCATCTGATCGAGACGAGGCTGCAAAAATCGATCAAGGATCGACTCAGCGCCATGGATCCGTCGTTCAAGGACTACTTCGACAAGCTCACCAACTCCCTCGACGCGATCCACTCTGACATCCGCGCCCACACCACCAAGCTGGACGAGCTGGGCCAGTGGCGGCCTGATCTGGAGAGGCGCGTGGATCAGCTCTCCGCGGCGGTCGCCGAACTCCAAGCGCGACCTTCGATCGCTACGGAAGAGTGGTCGGTGGACGCACCAGCGCCACCACCACCCGCACCACCAGCGCCGCTGCGTGACCACGTCGGCACCAGCAAGCGCGTGGAGGGCGACGCCCTCGGGTCGATCGACCACGGCATCGACGTTCTGCCACGGGGACTGGCGCCGATGTTCGCATCGGTGGCCACCCCGGCCAACGGTCAGTCACAACTTCCCGTTCCGTCTACTATCGCCTCTCCATACGCGCATGCTAGTCAGATACTCGCTGGGATCGGCCAGGCTCATCCATCGATCGGGTTTCCCCAATTCACGGGCGAAAACCCGCGTCTATGGAAAACTCTTTGCGAGCAGTACTTTCAGATGTTTGATATCCATGAGAAGTTCTGGGTTCCGATGGCATCACTGAATTTTTCTAGTTCTGCATCGGTATGGCTGCAATCGGTGCAGAGGAAATTGACTGAGTTTGATTGGGAATCTTTCTCGACTCTGTTGTGCACGAGATTTGGTCGTGACTGGCAACAGCTTTTGATCCGCCAGTTTTACTCTCTATCACAGAAAACAACAGTAGCTGATTAGATTGAGCAATTTGAGCTGATCATTAGTCATTTATCTGCATATTATGAATCCATACATCCTTACTATTATCTTACCTATTTTGTTGAGGGACTGCGACCCGACATTCGCGCGGTGGTACTGGTGCAGCGGCCACCTGACCTCGACACCGCGTGCGCCCTGGCCTTGCTTCAGGAGGAGGTGGCGGATGGTGCATCGCGAGAGCGTGCGTGCCCTAGCGCAGCGCGTACCAGCGTTCCGGACTGGAGCCATCGCAACGGCGTAGGCATGCCCATGGCACTTCCTCCTCCACCACCACAAGGACGGCCGCCAATGACACCGATGGCCACGGATCGGCGTGCCGTAGAAGCCAGCCGCGCGCACGGCACCAAGCTCAAGGCGCTGCGAGAGTACCGTCATGCCAAGGGACTCTGCTTCAAATGTGGAGAGTGCTGGGGCCAGGACCACAGCTATCCTACCAGTGTACAACTCCACGTCCTCGAAGAGTTACTCGAGCTGTTCGGCCTCGGCTCCAACGGCGATTCCCTGAGCCCACCGCTCGGCGACACGCTGACCGAAACAGCAATGGCGATCTCGCGCCACGCCCTCACGGGTGGCACGTCACCGAAGGCGATTCGTCTCCACGCGTGGATCCAGGGCCATGAAGTGTTACCGCTAGTGGATTCTGGAAGTTCCACGTCCTTCATCGACGCGCGCCTCGCATCAGCTCTGGCAGGCGTCGTACCTCTTCGGCGACCCTGTCGCGTCAAGATTGCAGATGGAGGCGAGCTCTGCTGTTTCTCCCACATACCGCACTGCTGTTGGATATCTCAGACGCATGAATTCAGCACGGACATGAAGGTGTTGCCGTTGGGCGCGTATGACACTATCCTTGGCATGGACTGGCTTGAAGAACACAGCCCGATGCGTGTGGACTGGCGCGGTAAACACTTACTGATCACCAATCCGCAGGGACCAGTGCACTTACAAGGCCATCAATGTTGATTCATGTCCTGAGATCAACGCCATGCAGCTACAATCTTTGCACAAACAAGGCTCGTTAGCGCAAGTTGTGCAGTTATACCAGATTACGGAAGAGGATGAGGTGTATACACCCACACCTGATAATATTCAGAGGGTCATTGATCAGTTTGAGGATGTATTTGGTGAACCAACTGGATTACCTCCGCGCAGAGATTGTGATCACCGGATACCACTTATGGCAGGAGCACAACCAGTGAACTTGAGGCCGTATAGACACAAACCTGAGCATAAGGATGAGATTGAAAAACAAGTGCAGGAAATGCTCCGACCGGGTGTCATTCAGCGCAGCCACAGTCCTTTCTCCTCACCCGTGATCCTGGTTAAGAAAAAAGACGGCACGTGGCGACTCTGCATAGATTATCAACAGCTCAATGCTATGACCATAGTGGGCAAGTACCCGGTGCCTGTAATTGAAGAATTGTTGGATGAACTACACGGTGCCAAATGGTTTTCGAAACTTGACTTGAGGGAGGGTTATCATCAAATTAGACTAGCAGAAGGAGAAGAATTCAAGACTGCCTTTCAAACCCACTCCAGCCACTTTGAATTCAAAGTTTTGTCTTATGGCCTTGCTGGAGGACCCGCTACTTTCAATGGTGCTATCACTGGCACACTTCACCCATTGATGTGCGAGTGTGTTATATCATTCTTCGATGACATACTCATGTTCAGTAAAACCTTGCAAGAGCACGCGGAGCACCTCAGACAAGTGTTCGAGCTTCTTCGTCGTGATTAGTGGAAGGTGAAAAGAAGCAAGTGCAGTTTTGGGCAGCAACGTATAACCTACTTGGGGCATGTAATCAGCGCTGATGGGGTAGCAACAGACCCCAGTAAGATCGAGGCAGTGACTGCGTGGCCCACACCCACTAACGCCAAGGAGTTTAGACAGTTTCTAGGACTGGCAGGGTATTATCGGTGTTTTGTCCGCCAATTTGGGATCCTAGCCCGGCCTCTCTTCAATCTCCTCAAGAAGGGGGCGCCGTTCGTTTGGACAGTGAATACGAAACAAAGCTTCCAGATACTCAAACAAGGCTTGGTCACATCACCGGTGCTCGCGTTGCCAGATTTTCAGAAACAGTTCACCGTAGAAACTGACGCGTGTGATACAGGCATTGGAGCAATTTTGCAGCAGGAAGGGCATCCAATTGCTTTTATGAGCAAAGCGCTCTGCCCCAAATACCAAGGCCTGTCCACGTACGAAAAAGAGTATCTGGCTGTGATAGCGGCAGTTGATCAATGGCGACCGTATTTGTAGTCTGCAGAATTCATTATCAAAACAGACCAGCACAGCTTGGTCTACTGGCAGGAGCAACGACTCACAACTTCGTGGCAACAACGAGCTTTCACCAAGTTGTTGGGCTTGCAATACAAGATCGTGTATAAGAAAGGTGTGGAAAATGGAGCCGCAGATGCACTATCTCGCCTGCGCCACCCAGAGTACGCCATGGCGATCACCAGCTATCAGCCAGCGTGGATCGATGACATTGTAGCAAGTTACAATTCCAATCCGCAAGCGCAGCGTCTCTTGGAACAATTAGCAGTTCAGCCATATCCAAAAGGGCATTTCAGCTTGACGCAAGGACTTTTGCGTTTTAGGGACCGCATTTGGCTTGGGGGCAGCACAACGCTGCAGTAACAGATAATCTCTGTGTTTCATGACAGCCCAGTGGGAGGGCACTCAGGGTTTCCAGCCACCTACAAACGAGTCAGACGCTTGTTCGCATGGCCAAAAATGAAAGCTCATATTCTTCAATATGTCCAGTGCTGTCAAATCTGTCAGCAGGCTAAAACGGAGTGAGTGGCTTCACCAGGGCTCCTCCACCCACTTCCTATCCCCAGCACATCCTGGGATATGATTACGATGGATTTCATCGATGGTCTTCCACAATCAGGTCAGTACAATTGCATTTGGGTTTTGGTCTATAAAATGACCAAGTCGCTCATTTCTTGCCACTTGCCCACCCTTACACGGCCTCCCGCGTTGCCCTCCTTTACATGCAGCGCATCTACCCTGTCCATGGCTTTCCACAATCCATCGTTTCCGATCGTGATCCTATTTTTGCTAGCCACTTTTGGCAAGAACTCTTTTACCATGCTGGTACTGACCTCCGTATGAGCACGGCGAACCACCCGCAAACCGATGGGCAATCGGAGCGCGTGAACCAATGTCTTGAAACTTTTCTTCGCTGTTTCACTCACTCATGTCCCAAACGGTGGAGTCATTGGATCCCTCTTGCACAATTCTGGTACAATGTTGTGCCACATTCAGCCATCGGCATGACACCCTTCATGGCCATGTTCGGACATGAACCACGCCATTGGGGCATCACTGCCACGTCTTCTTGCTTTGTTCCTACTCTGCAGACTTGGCTCGACGAGCGTGCTACCATTCAGGATCTGCTGCAGCAACACCTCCAACGAGCTCGATTGCGTATGAAACAACATGAAGACAAGAAGCGCTCTGAGCGCGTGTTTGAGATCGGTGATCAGGTGTTTCTGAAGCTACAGCCGTACGTGCAAACATCGGTGGCCAAACGAGCTAACCACAAGCTCTCTTTTCGGTACTATGGGCCATATTCCATCATCGGCAAGATCAATCCTGTAGCTTACAAGCTGGAGCTACTGGCGAATGCAACAATTCACCCCGTTTTCCATGTATCGCTGCTGAGAAAAGCTCTGCTGCCAGGTACGCCAGTTCAACAACAGCTCCCTACTACTACTGATATTCCTGCAGTGCCAGTCCAGATTTTGGCTTCGAGATGGCATCGCAAACACGGTGGCATGGTTGAACAAGTCCTCACTCGGTGGTCTGATCCTGCGTCAATCAGAGATACTTGGGAGGATAAAGAAGAACTACACGCTCGATTTCCTGCTGCAGAGGCTTGGGGACAAGCCTCATCGCAAGAAGGAGGGGGTGTCAAGGCCACATACAGCCCAACACCAGCACCCGACCACGGAAGGCCTCGCCACCAACTCGGCCCATCATACAGAGGAGGCCCAATCGCAAGACCAGCGGCCCAGAGTGGGTGTGACGCTACCAGCTACTTAATGCGTCCTCCCCGCTGGAGCTAGGGTATCCAGTGGATCACGACACGAACCCGGCGGCAGCTCTCTTCCCCCTTCCTTTGTTTCCCCCAATTCTTGTATCCTGAGATTGTAACCCAAAACTGCTACCTGAATTCGTGAGCTGAGTGCTAGATCAAGTAATCTATCAGTGGGTTGCTTACAGGTGGACACACGAAAATTACGTGTGAACTCTTGGGAGTAAGAAACGTTTTTACCTTTATTACTAGGTATATAGATTAATAATGAAAAAAATGCATAATGAAACATTTTATTTATTAATGGAAGAAAAAAGAAAATAATAAATAAAAGGAAAAGAGAAAAAAGGAAAATAAAAACAAAACAAAAAAACGCAGAAAAAAAGAAAGAACGAGAAATAACACCCAAAAAGTTAAATTAAATAATAATTAAAACAAAACAAAAAAGCAACCTATAAGAAACGAACGAAAAGAAGGAAAGAGGGAACACGCAGAACGCACTTAGGCTATCGGATCCGAATCGACCACACCTCACGCAGCAAGTACGGCCTTGTTTCTAGGCACCTCGGCATCCCCCAAATCCCCCACCCGGAGAAGAGAAGAGAAGGCGAGAGTGGATCTAGGGTTAGGGTTCTCTCGCTCTTCTCTACCAGAGCGGCGATGGAGTTCACACGGAAGGAGCAGTTTGATGCGTACGTCGATTTGATATTGGCGGTACGGTAGGAGGGGATGACGAAGGCGGCGGAGGAGGCGGAGAGGAGGAAGACAGCCCATGCCCCCAAAAACAAAAAGAAGAGCGCGCGGAAGGTGGCGGCTCTGGAGTGGGCAAGGAAGAGCTTGGAGGCCGAGAGGGCCAAGGACAGGAGCAGCTTCTGTTGGAAATATGAGCAATTTACCAAATAATTTTGCTAATGGAAATACAAGATAAAGCATGACTAATATAGGAAATATAAAGCAAGTCATGCAATCTGACAGAGAGAAGGTAAACATCGTCTGCATATATGAACTTGTGCTAAACACATCTAGAACAGACACTAGATGAAGCTACTTATACGACATAGAACCTAACATATGTAGGGCAGAAACTAGAGGCAAGAACTGTAGCAGGACTCCTAACAGAAGGAACAAGAATACGTACAGGACAGCAGCAGTAGAAGCACTGGACTTGGGGTCAACATCCTCTCCAGCCATGTCGTCGATGAAGTTGTCGACATCGGGGAAGAAGTTGTCGTCAGGGAAGTGGTCGTCGGAGTCCGTGATGAAAAAGTCAGTAGTCGCGCAGAGCGCTCCCCAAAAACCTTATCTCTCTTCTCCCGTACAGGACTCAAAGTGGTGCGGTTTCGGAGGCCTACTGTCCCGACTCATGGTGCACACCGCAAGCTGGGATGAGGAAGACTGCAGCAGCTCAGAGAATGGAACCGATGGCGAGAGGAAGAAGAAGTTCTGGTGCATCTCTCTGGGAGGAGCGACCTCCCTTTTATAGGCGCAAGAGAAGGAGGCGAGAGGGCAGCGACGGGAGGCGAAATGAAGAGACGGAGGCAAAGCGAACAGCCAGCAGCCGAAGGGCTGCACCGTTCGCATTCGAACTCCACTTTCGCAAAAATCTTTTCAGCTTCCGTGTGACCTTTCTTATACCCGTAGTGCGTGGCAAAAATTTAGATATCGACTCTGCCCATTCCCGCAAACCGTGGCGCGTTGTGACGAGGCGTGGCGTGGCGTGGCGAGGCGGGCGGCGGAGGAGGAGCGCGCGTGGATATCCCTCTTGTTCTCATGCTCGTACAAGTGGGGAAAGAACCTCCCTTATAAGGAGGTCCAACTCCCACTAAACAAGCAATGTGGGACTAAACTTTAGTAGTATCCCTTGCCATGAACAATAGGGCTAAGTGGGCCTCTAGGATTTATTAGGAATTTCTGAAATAGTTATTGGGCTGCCCAAAATAGACTAAATTCCAGCAATCCCCCACCAGATCCCAGAGGCACACAGAAATTTGCCTTTGGTTCCACAACACTGTTTTATATACCGGTACTGCAGTGGAGACTGTTAAGTTGAACTTCCACCTAGAACTCTATGTTACACTAGTAAGCAACTTGAATAGTGGACTGGGCCTTGAACTGCAAGTTTTCTGCGAATCTAGCTTCACATAAAGCCTTGACCGATAAGTGGCTACCGTGGGTCTTCCCCGCGGGTGGAGCTTATACGTCATACTTCGTGACCTTTCATGAGTTTACTAGAGAGAACCCTACTCTCATAGATTGCGACGTTTGACAATCAGACTCATATAGGTGTTTTCTTCAAAAGATGATCTGCAGGATAACATCTCTGCTTAAATAAGCCACTTAGAACACATTAAGATATACATCAACCTGCCATGTAGATTAGGAGAGTATTACATCTTCATGGAGTGGTATTGTGAATAGTAAGGATACTCTCCTCTCAGTTGACCAAAGGCTTGTCTTCCACATCTAATTCACGGGATCTCCGATCACAAAGAATAGGTTACCACTGTGAACAACTCATATTGTGGGTCTCATACTTCTGCGGGATAACATCTAGACTCTATATACGGTGTGTTCCCTCGCTATATAATATGTTACCTTCTCTGCGGTCTTGCTCAGGCACTACAACAATACGGGATCGACATCTAAGAAATAAGTGACCACATCTAGGGACACTCTAAGGTTATTAAAAGTATATAAGGCTTTACAAGTCCCAACAATCATTAATCGCAGATATGATAACATGATCATATAACAGGCGAGAGTCACTATAGGCGGGATTTGATATATCTAAAATATGGGGAGACTATAGAAAGTATAGATATATTTGGTAGCTGTAAAATGCATAGTAAGGATACTCTCTCTCACTTGCACCTCATCTCACTGGCTCGCGTCTTGTCTTGCCAGAGTAGCCATCTATATACACGGGATTCCGATTCGACATAGAAATTAAGAGTTGACATTGATGGATGTGTAGAGAACTCTTGACTTCGTGATATGTGTTAACTTCGTAATTATATCTCATTTTGTGCATACATTCGCAGATAGCTACCTGATCTATCAACGTTCTACGTGAGTGGCGGAAGAACACTAGTTGTTAATAATAGGATTGCGCATTTTAGACGTTATGGATATATAATAAAACGCTCAAATAATAATCGGCGTTCTATATGCTCAATTTTAACTGAAAGGAAGTCATGTCTTCTCTTATAAATTTATACCAGGCCAAAGAATGATAGCCTTATCCTGTTCTTAAGTATAAGACTAGTTTTTAGTGTTTAGTCCTTCATTTCACACACTTGAGATTCATATCATGCTTCTTCAATGTCAGTAGTCAACAAAGTTTGATCTCGTCGGCAGTTCATAAGGACACCCGGTAACAGATGAGCCAAGCAATGTTTTTCATAACTTTAGTTTCGTCCTTTTCTTTTTATACAAGCTTTCACACCACAAGATATACATTCGCAGCGTGAGCGGCAGCCATGGACGAGGCACTAATGGCCGATAGTGCTGCTTCAACGTAGCGTATCTAGGTGGCTGTGGTTCTATGCGTATACTAATTTAGTGTAGACTCATCGTTAAGATGGTCCTGCTTGCAAGGAGCGGAAACTCGTGTGTCGCGACCGAGAAGAATACGAGGGGTGAAGTATCATCAAACATGCGTGTAGGCCTTATCTCATCAGGCATCTGGATCAGCTTGGAGTCACTATACCCTTCAAGCACTTTGGAATGCCGTGGGGGCTAAATGTGTAACATACCATAGCTGAGGCTCTTGACAGTGGACCATTTGCACACACATAACTCAAAAATGATCTCGTATAAGAGCTTCTCGCAAGGTGGCAGCATAGTCGGGGATGTTTTTGAGAGCAAACCGCGCACACTCTTGCAAGATCTGCGGTTAGCACATGAGCAGCGATGAGATGTCAGAATGTTGTAAATGAAAAGCTAACTAATATAGGTTGCTAAACGTCGCGGTTGTGTGCGTTTTCATCAAATAGTCTTCGGCACACGGCAATGTAGAATAAGACCGTATGAGGGAGATTTTAGATGTGACAAGCTTAGTCGTTTCGGAATATTACAAGATACGAACAATTTCTTATTGTAATTATGACTTTGTATTGCTAAACACAGCATCTCGAGAAGTTTCATAATGGGAATGTTGGAGAGGGATTGCACAGTAAGACGTACTATCATTTACGACAAAGGCAAGAAGACTTCAAGAGATCTTTCTCGGATCGATAGTTGCACTAGTGTGGCAATGTTATGGCAAGCTCCAATTTCGTTGTGAATCAATAGATCTGGTTGAGTATAGTGTCTTTTTTATTATTTTGATCTTTCTTATGTCCTCTTCTATCCTATCGGTTCATCTCAACATACACTGATGTTCAGTGATGTGAATATTTTCTAGATAGGAAATCCTTGACCTCCTTAATAACATTCAGATTGGTTCCGAAAATCAGTATGTCATCAACATACAAGCACAGGATAACTCCCTCGCCCCCACCATGGCGATAGTACACACATTTGTCAGCTTCGTTCACAACAAAGCCTGCAGCTGTTAAAGTTCTTTCAAACTTCTCATGCCACTGTTGGGTGCTTGCTTAAGTCCGTACAAAGACTTCAGCAACTTGCACACTTTCCCTTCCTGACCATCTAGTACAAACCCATCTGGTTGTTCCATATAAATTTCCTCGTCCAACTCTCCATTTAGGAAAGCAGTCTTAACATCCATTTGATGAACGAGAAGACCATGCGAGGCAGCTAGTGAAAGTAGAACTCGAATAGTGGTCAGTCGAGCCACAGGTGAGTAAGTATCAAAGAAGTCTTCACCTTCCTTTTGGGTATAACCCTTAGCCACGAGCCGAGCCTTGTACTTTTCAATAGTACCATCAGGCCTAAGCTTCTTCTTGAATACTCATTTGCATCATATAGTTTGCACCCATAAGGACGATCAGTTATCTCCCAGCTTTCATTCGCCAACATGGAATCCATCTCGCTACGAACCGCTTCCTTCCAGTAGTCAACATCTTCAGATGCATAGGCCTCTGAAATAGAACAGGGAGTGTCATCTATGAGATACACAAGAAAATCATCACCAAAGGACTTTGCAGTCCTCTGTCTCTTTATCCTAGTAGGAACTTCATTGTTCTCCTCCACAGGACTTCCAAAGTGTTCCATCGAAATGGCAGGTTCAGAAATTGTAACTGGTTCCTGATTCGATGAACTAGGCATCTCCTGATTAGATGAGGTAGCCATATCCTTCATGGGAAAGATATCTTCAAAGAAAGTCGCATCATTCGACTCCATGATTGTACCGACATGTATGTCAGGTACCTCAGATTTTACAACCAAGTATCTATAGCCAATGCTATGAAAAGCATATCCCAGGAAAACACAATCCACAGTCTTTGGTCCAAGCTTCCGCTTCTTTGGAATTGGAACATTGACTTTCGCCAAACAACCCCATGTTCGTAGATAAGAGAGTTTTAACCTTTTCTTCTCCCATTCCTCGAATGGAGTTATCTCTTTGTTCTTTGTGGGAACTCGGTTTAGGACATGACATGCAGTCAATATCGCCTCCCCCCACCATGCCTTGGAGAGACCCGAAGTGTCTAACATGGCGTTAACCAAATCTGTTAGAGTACGGTTCTTTCTTTCAGCCATCCCATTTGACTAAGGTGAATAGGGAGTCGTCCTCTCATGGATTGTACCATGTTCCGCACAAAAAGCATCAAATTCATTGGAAAAATACTCTCCACCATGGTCGGACCTAAGCCTTTTGATTTTTCGATCAAGTTGGTTTTCCACTTCAGCTTTATAGATCTTGAAAAAGTTCAAAGCCTCATCCTTAGATTTCAGAAGATACACACGGCAGTATCTTGTGGAGTCATCAATTAACGTCATGAAATATTTCTTTCCACCTTTTGTCAAAACACCATTCATTTCACATAGATCTGGAATGTATGAGCTCTAGGTGGTGGCAAGATTTCTCGTTTTCCGCAGTCGTGTGGAGACTTTACGAGGTGCTTAGCTTGCACACACACTTGACACTTAGATCCCTTGACAGTGGTGAAACTAGGGATTAAGTTCAACTTCGCTAGTTGCGACATGCAACCAAAGTTACATGACAAAGACGTGAATGCCACACATTTGATTCACTATTGTTGCAAATATGATTAACAACTTTATTGCAAACGTCTGATAAGGATAAACGAAACAAGCCTCCTGACTCATAGCCTTTACCAACAAAGGTTCCATACTTGGATATTACAAATTTATTCGACTCAAAGACAAGCTTGTAGCCATCTCTACACAGAAGAGATCCGCTAACAAGATTTTTATTGACGGAGGGGACATAATGCACGTTCTTCAGCCGCACGATCTTCCCCGAAGTAAACTTCAGATCGACCGTGCCAACACCACGAACAGAAGCACTTGAACCGTTGCCCATCAGCACGGTTGAAGTCCCTGCGGTCTGATAAGACGAAAACATGGAAATATCACCGCATACATGCACATTAGCACCCGTGTCAATCAACCAGTCAGGAGAATGACATACTGAAAGAATAGTGGGAAATATACCATACCCAGCATCCTTCATGTCAGTGTCTCCAATGACAACATTAGCGGTCTTGCCGCCTTTCCCAGGATGACGCTTGTCATAGCGATTAGGGCAACTAGGAGCCCAATGATCAGGATCCCCACACACATGACAAGCACCTTTCTTCTTGCCATTCTTCTTCTTGAAGTTCGTGTGTTGCACAGCCTTGTTCTTCCCATCAAACTTTGCTTTACCATCAAACTTGCCCTTGTTCTTGAACTTGTGGGGCTGGAAGTTCTGCTTCTGTACCACATTGGCACTAGATCCTCCCTCAATACCTCGAGCACGTGTGTCCTTTGCTCTCGCCTTTTCTTCCACATCAAGAGTGCCAATGAGATCCGGAACGGAAAACTCCTGCCTCTTATGCTTCAGCAAGGTAGCAAAGTTCCTCCATGAAGGAGGAAGCTTAGTGATGATACCTCCGGCAACAAACTTGTCCGGTAGCATACAACTGAAGTGCTCAAGTTCTCTAGCAAATGACTGTATCTCATGAGCTTGCTCAACCACGGAGCGCTCTTCAGTCATCCTGTAATCATAGAATTGCTCCATGATGTACAGCTCAGTGCCAGCATCCGAGACCCCAAACTTGGCCTCGAGTGCATCCCACATATCTTTTCCATTATCAATTGACGCATAAGCATCAACTATGTTCTCACCAAGAACACTCAAGAGAGCAGCCTTAAACAGAGTATCCATTTTCTGAAAGGCTTGTGCCTGTTGAGCATCAAGCTCTCCTTCAGGTTTGCCAAGAGTGGCGTCATAGCAACTCATGGTTTGAAACCATAAGACTGCTCTCACGCGCCACCTCTTATAGTGGATACCCTCAAACATAGGAGGTCTCATGGAAGCAGCAAAACCACTTGGGGTAAATTGCCTATAATAAGGTTTTTGGATTGTTGGAAATATGAGCAATTTACCAAATGATTCTGAAATACTAGATAAAGCATGACTAATATAGGAAATATAAAGCAAGTCATGCAATCTGACAGAGAGAAGGTAAACATCGTCTGCATATATGAACTTGTGCTAAACACATCTAGAACAAACACTAGATGAAGCTGCTTATACGACATAGAACCTAACATATGTAGGGCAGAAACTAGAGGCAAGAACTGTAGCAGGACTCCTAACACAAGGAACAAGAATACGTACGGGACAACAGCAGCAGAAGCACTGGACTTGGGGTCGACATCCTCTGCAGCCATGTCGTCGATGAAGATGTCGACGTCGGGGAAGAAGTTGTCGTCGGGGAAGTAGTCGTCGGAGTCCGTGATGAAGAAGTCAGTAGTCGCGCGGAGCGCTCCCCAAAAACCTTATCACCCTTCTCCCGTACAGGACTCAAAGTGGTGCGCTTTCGGAGGCCTACTGTCTCGACTCGCGGTGCACACCGCAAGCTGGGATGAGGAAGACTGCAGCATCTCAGAGAATGGAACCGGTGGCGATAGGAAGAAGAAGTTCTGGTGCATCTCTCTGGGAGGAGCGACCTCCCTTTTATAGGCGCAAGAGACGGAGGCGAGAGGGCAGTGACGGGAGGCGAAATGAAGAGATGGAGGCGAAGCGAACATCCAGCAGCTGAAGGGCTGCACCGTTCGCATTCCGAACTCCCACTTTCGCAAAAATCTTTTCAGCTTCCGTGTGACCTTTCGTATACCGTAGTGGCGTGGCAAAAATTTAGATATCGGCTCGGCTCATTCCCGCAACCCGCGGCGCGGCGCTGGCGCATCGTGCCGTGGGCGTGGCGTGGCGAGGCGGGCGGCGGAGGAGGAGCGCGCGTGGATATCCCTCTTGTTCTCATGCTCGTACAAGTGGGGAAAGAACCTCCCTTATAAGGAGGTCCAACTCCCACTAAACTAGCAATGTGGGACTAAACTTTAGTAGTATCCCTTGCCTTGCACAAATGGGCTAAGTGGGCCTCTAGGATTTATTAGGAATTTCTGAAATAGTTATTGGGCTGCCCAAAATAGACTAAATTCCAGCAATCCCCCACCAGATCCCAGAGGCACACAGAAATTTGCCTTTGGTTCCAAAACACTGTTTTATATACCGGTACTGCAGTGGAGACTGTTAAGTTGAACTTCCACCTAGAACTCTATGCTACACTAGTAAGCAACTTGAACAGTGGACTGGGCCTTGAACTGCAAGTTTTCTGTGCGAATCTAGCTTCACATAAAGCCTTGACCGATACGTGGCTACCGTGGGTCTTCCCCGCGGGTGGAGCTTATGCGTCATACTCCATGACCTTTCATGAGTTTACTAGAGAGAACCCTACTCTCATAGATTGCGACGTTTGACAATCAGACTCATATAGGTGTGTTCTTCAAAAGATATTCTGCAGGATAACATCTCTGCTTAAATAAGCCACTTAGAACACATTAAGATATACATCAACCTGCCATGCAGATTAGGAGAGTATTGCATCTTCATAGAGTGGCATTGTGAATAGTAAGGATACTCTCCTCTCAGTTGACCAACAGCTTGTCTTCCACATCTAATTCACGGGATCTCCGATCACAAAGAATAGGTTACGACTGTGAACAACTCATATTGTGGGTCTCATACCCATATCCCTCGATGCATTATCTATCACATTACATGATAGACCCTTAGTAAAAGGATCTGCCAGATTTTTAGACGTTTGGATATAATCCAACGCAATAACTCCAGAGTTTTTCATTTTCCTGACAGACTTTAACCTTCTCTGAACATGTCTTGATGACTTCATGTTATCCTTTGAGATTCTCACTTTCATGATCACAGTTTGATTGTCGCAGTTCATAAGGACACCCGGTACAGGTTTCTCAACAACCGGCAAGTCATTCAAGAGCCGGCAAAGCCAATCTGCTTCAACCGTAGCTGTATCTAGTGCTGTGAGTTCTGCTTCCATTGTTGACCTCGTTAAGATGGTCTGCTTGCAAGACTTCCAAGAAACAGCGCCACCTCCATGAGTGAATACATAACCGCTCGTGGCCTTTATCTCATCAGCATCTGAGATCCAGCTTGAGTCACTATACCCTTCAAGCACCTTTGGATGCCCGGTGTAGTGAATTCCATAATTTGCAGTGCCTTTCAAATAACGCAAAACTCTCTCTAGAGCTTTCCAATGCACATCTCCTGGTTTTGAGACAAACCGACTCAATTTGGTAAGAGCAAAAGAGATGTCAGGTCTTGTAGCACTTGCTAAGTACATAAGTGAGCCAATAATCTGAGAATATTTCAATTGATCTCTAGCAATTCTTCGATTCTTTCGAAGTAACACACTCGCATCATATGGTGTTGGAGAGGGCTTGCAGTCACTATAGCCAAAGCGACTCAAGATCTTTTCCACATAGTGAGATTGAAGCAATGTAATCCCACCATCATCGTCTCAACAACTTGATGTTCAGAATGACATCAGCCACTCCTAAATCCTTCATCTCAAAACAATGAGAGAGGAAATCCTTGACCTCCTTAATAACATTCAGATTTGTTCCGAAAATCAGTATGTATCAACATACAAGCACAGGATAACTCCCTCGCCCCCACCATGGCGATAGCACACACATTTGTCAGCTTCGTTCACAACAAAGCCTGCAGCTGTTAAAGTTTTTTCAAACTTCTCATGCCACTGTTTGGATGCTTGCTTAAGTCCGTACAAAGACTTCAGCAACTTGCACACTTTCCCTTCCTGACCATCTAGTACAAACCCATCTGGTTGTTCCATATAAATTTCCTTGCCCAACTCTCCATTTAGGAAAGCAGTCTTAAGATCCATTTGGTGAACGAGAAGACCATGCGATGCAGCTAGTGAAAGTAGAACTCGAGTAGTGGTCAGTCGAGCCACAGGTGATTAAGTATCAAAGAAGTCTTCACCTTCCTTTTGGGTATAACCCTTAGCCACGAGCCGAGCCTTGTGCTTTTCAATAGTACCATCAGGCCTAAGCTTCTTCTTGAATACTCATTTGCATCATATAGTTTGCACCCATAAGGACGATCAGTTATCTCCCAGGTTTCATTCGCCAAGATGGAATCCATCTCTCTACGAACCGCTTCCTTCCAGTAGTCAACATCTTCAGATGCATAGGCCTCTGAAATAGAACAGGGAGTGTCATCTATGAGATACACAAGAAAATCATCACCAAAGGACTTTGCAGTCCTCTGTCTCTTTATCCTAGTAGGAACTTCATTGTTCTCCTCCACAGGACTTTCAAAGTGTTCCATCGAAATGGCAGTTTTGAAAATTGTAACTAGTTCCTGATTCGATGAACTAGGCATCTCCTAATTAGATGAGGTAGCCATATCCTTCATGGGAAAGATATCTTCAAAGAAAGTCGCATCATTCGACTCCATGATCGTAACGACATGTATGTCAGGTACCTTAGATTTTACAACCAAGAATCTATAGCCAATGCTATGAAAAGCATATCCCAGGAAAACACAATCCACAGTCTTTGGTCCAAGCTTCCGCTTCTTTGGAATTGGAACATTGACTTTCGCCAAACAACCCCATGTTCGTAGATAAGAGATTTCTAACCTTTTCTTCTCCCATTCCTCGAATGGAGTTATCTCTTTGTTTTTTGTGGGAACTCGGTTTAGGACATGACATGAAGTCAATATCGCCTTCCCCCACCATGCCTTGGAGAGACCCGAAGTGTCTAACATGGCGTTAACCAAATTTGTTAGAGTACGGTTCTTTCTTTCGGCCAACCCATTTGACTGAGGTGAATAGGGAGGCATCCTCTCATGGATTATACCATGTTCCGCACAAAAAGCATCAAATTCATTGGAAAAATACTCTCCACCATGGTCGGACCTAAGCCTCTTGATTTTTTGATCAAGTTGGTTTTCCACTTCAGCTTTATAGATCTTGAAAAAGTTCAAAGCCTCATCCTTAGATTTCAGAAGATACACACGGCAGTATCTAGTGGAGTCATCAATTAACGTCATGAAATATTTCTTTCCACCTTTTGTCAAAACACCATTCATTTCACATAGATATGAATGTATGAGCTCTAGTGGTGCAAGATTTCTCGTTTCCGCAGTTGTGTGAGACTTACGAGGTTGCTTAGCTTGCACACACACTTGACACTTAGATCCCTTGACAGTGGTGAAACTAGGGGTTAAGTTCAACTTTGCTAGTCACGACATGCAACCAAAGCAACATGACAAAGACGTGAATGCCACACATTTGATTCACTATTGTTGCAAATATGATTAACAACTTTATTGCAAACGTCTGATAAGGATAAACGAAACAGTCCTCCTGACTCATAGCCTTTACCAACAAAGGTTCCATACTTGGATATTACAAATTTATTCGACTCAAAGACAAGCTTTTAGCCATCTCTACATAGAAGAGATCCGCTAACAAGATTTTTATTGACGGAGGGGACATAATGCACGTTCTTCAGCTGCACGATCTTCCCTGAAGTAAACTTCAGATCGACCGTGCCAACACCACGAACAGAAGCACTTGAACCGTTGCCCATCAGCACGGTTGAAGTCCCCGCGGTTTGATAAGATGAAAACATGGAAATATCACCGCATACATGCACATTAGCACCCATGTCAATCAACCAGTCAGGAGAATGCACTACAAAAAAATACACTTCCGTGATGATACGTGTTTGTCACAGTAGGTCGCTTTTTTGTCATGCATGTACATCCATGACAAATTTATGACAGAATCAAGATAGTCATACCTATGCTGTCGTAGAAGTGTTCCATGACATTACCAAAATTATCATCACGGAAGTGTCCACTTCCATGACGATAAATCGCACGTCACAGAAGTGCTTTCGTCAAGGGTGACCGACACGTGGCATCCACCGTAACGGAACGCCGTTAAGCTATCGGGTCGGGTTTTGGATCCGATAACCCGTCAACAGCCTCGACCAATGGGAAATTCCCACGTGTAAAATTCTTATTGGCCGGACGAAACATGTGTCAGCTCGTCAGTGGGTCAGATAGGCGCCTATGATACGTCGACACGTGGCACGGCCCAACAGAGGCCCATTCCTGTGTAAAGGCCGGCCCGTTTGACTTGGTCAAAAGCTGGCGGGCCGGCCCATGGGAAGCCTGTTAACGGCCTGTTCGAATATAGCCCATTTACAGCCCGCTAACCCAAGGCCCGTTACGCCCTATCCGAATTAGGCCCAGTAGCGTCATCTGGGCCATCCAACATGATTCCAGCCCGTTTTCACTTCTGGCCCATGTATGGCCCATGACGTCTTTTGGCCCATATGAGGCCCTATGTAACTCTTGGCCTACTAACGGCCCGTGGTGAAACTGGCCCGTAATGAACAGTGTATCACTTTACACCCATTAACGGCCCGTGGTGAAACTGGCCCGTGATGAACAGTGTATCACTTTATACCCATTAACGGCCCGTTATTCCATTGGGCCATTTCCAGCCCATGTTATCTTTCGGCCTTCTCAGAGCCCATTTATTCTTGGGCTCATTTCCAGCATTCGTTTACTTACGGCCCGTTACTGTCATTTTCTGCTTGTGGGCCAAATACAACCCGTGGTTACAGTCGGCCCGTTTGTGGTCCGTTAATTCGTTGGGCCGTTTTCATAGTGTCATCAAATACGGCCTATTAACGATGGCCCTATATGGTCGGCCCATGAACGGACGATTCCAACTCTAGCCTGTTTACGGCCATAATGAGGCCTGTTATTGGCCCATGTTTGGCCAATCGATCATACGGCCCATATAAGGCCCATTGATGATACGGCCCGTAGAAGGCCCATTGTTTCTACGGCCCGTAGAAGGCCCATTGTTTCGACGGCCCGTAGAAGGCCTACTGTTTCTACAGCCTGTAGAAGGCCCACTGTTTCTACGGCCCGTAGGAGGCCCAGTGTCACTACAGTAAATATTAGCCCATGGTTATTGTGGCCTAGTTTTAAAAAATAGGTTATTGCAGCCACTAGGAAACCGCGGAAAAAGAACTGCACTGACTACAAGCAAACAAATAAACAAAACAAGGAAATAAATAAGCAAGCAACTTATGCTAGGCTATCACGGCTGTTACACATATTACATCCACTGGGCATCAAAGTTCGCCACCAGTGCAAATATAGGGAACACACCGGCATATAAACGCCGCAGCAAAACAAGTCCAGAACTGAAACCACTTCAGAAGAGCTCAAGAAACAATATCCTGGGTACCCATAATGCTGGCAAGATGCTTAGCAAGCTTATTAACTTTCTCTTGTTTGGCGCTTAAATCCTCCAGCGCTTGCTGTTGCATAAGAAAGTACGCATCTGAATTCTGCAGGGACTTCCTCAGTCCTTCGGCTTCTTGCCGCAGCACAACTGACTGATGCCTTTCAGCTTGTAGCTGAGACTGAAGAAGCCGAAGTGATTCAGGCAGCGAGTTCGAAGAGCTTGTGCCAGCGGTACTGGCCAGTAACTCGAACACTACATCAATGCAGGACTGTGGGGTTTTCTCACTGTCTATAAGATCGTTTTTATCACCTTTCTTGGAGACTAACAGGGTTGTCTCACTATCTTGAACCTTATCTGCATTACTTTCTCTACCATTGCATAGTGGGGTGCTCTTCTCCAATATTCTGTTTGCATACTACAAGAGAAACAAGCAGACACATCACAGGTTTAGCTTGTAGTATACAAAACTCATTTTGGTAAACCGGTTCAGTAGTAAGGTGGACAGGATAACAGCATGAAACAAACATATATCTATGTACTATGGTCACTGTATTGTCCATATCATTCTAGTTTATGTTCCCTAATCAAGATAGAGACACAGTTCAACTCATATATTTTTAAGACACGGCAGCATAGACAGAATATAAGTGTGAGAAACTACACATCATTGGCAGCACTTGTAATGTGCATCACATGAGAACATAACTTTTTATGCAACTTAAACTGAAATCAACATAGAGCAAGAAGTTAGAAGAACAATCCAGTTAAAGAAATAGGTTTAAAACATACCTGTTACGCCATTGGAGTTTCAATCGGATCCTTCAAATTCGAAAGTAGTTGGTATGAGTAAATACAATGATGCAACAGCAAAGGAGTATGGACCATAGCTACGGAATCTGACCTGAGAACAGTTGCTCTTCTGCTTTAAACGTGGAGTTTGGGTTAGCTGTGGTGGTCTTCGTGCTTTGGGCACTGCGATAGCTTTACAAACTGCTCGTGTGGGGGTACTATGTGGTGGACATGGTGCTTTGTCAACTATAAGTGGGTTACTATCCGCTGTGGTTGCGGTTAGATGGGTTGTAGCTGGTTCTCTGCCCAACGGTGTAAGTGTGCAATCTGAAAGAGTCTCGATTATGTGTGGTGGGGCTAGTTTGTGGGCCAGTACAACCATGGTTCTATCTGCATCAACGGGTAGCACTGTCTTTTGTGAAGAACGGGTTTTTGCTCCCTTAGATACTGCCATCACCCCCTCCAATTCAAATGGATGATAAACAAGAAAAGAAATTGAATGTACAAACATTGTATGATAGACAGATGTGGTAATTCACATGTATGTTGCCTAACCAAACAGGACAGCATGACACAATTTCACATATATGATGCCTAACTAAACAGGATAGCATGACACAGTTTCAGATATATGATGGATAACTTAACAGGATATAATGGCATAATTCAACATATGATGAGTACCTAAACAGGATGACATGACAAAACTATATGATGTCTTTCTAAAATAGGTTGGGATGAAATAATTCACATACATGTTGTCTAAGTATACAGGATGGCATGATATAATTGACATAATTGATTCATATACTAAGCAACTGGCACTCGCATGTATGATCTCTAAACTAAGCAGATAGAATTCAATAGTGTGCATATGATGTCTAAACTAAGCAATGCAAGACACCATATGCATCATATGAGAAGTATAAATATTGCAACTTAGAGCATACACCTCAGGTGGGATATAGGAATGGTCATCTGTCTCTGAATCCTCCTCTGAGGAGCTCCCTGTAAGCATCGAGATATATGCTTCAACAGGTACCATTGCCTGCTCTGAAGACCTTGTTTTCACTCCAGATTTTTCCATAACCGGCTCAAATGGCTGATACACATGAAGAGTAGTTCAATATACACAGATTGTCGACAAATGGAATACGTAATGAAAAAAAAGATGGCATGAGATAATTCACATATATGATGCCTGGCTCCATGGCGGTGCATAATTCACATATATGATAACTGGCTGAAAAACATGGCATTGCATAATTCACATATCTGATATAGAAAGCAAACATGAGGTATTCACACAAAGCATGTCTAATCTAAGTAGATGGCATGGCAATGCAAGATATGAGCAATATAACCCAGCCAAGTTAGAGCATGCACCTCAGGGGGAGGGGAATACGACTGGTCATCTCTCTCTGAATCCTCCTCTGAGGAGCTATCTGTAACCAGCAAGAAATCTGCATCGACAGGTAGCACTGACTGCTCAGAAGACCTTGTTTTCACTCCAGATTTTCCAATGACCGACTCAAATGGCTGATGCACAGGAAGAGTAGATGAATGTATAAACATTGTTGACAAATGGAATACATTATGGAAAAAATATGGCACGATAAAATTCTCATATACGATGACTGGCTAAACAGGATGGCATTGCATGATTCACGTATATGATGCCTGGCTAAAGAAGATGGCATTGCATAATTCCCATATACTCCCTCCGTTCGTAAATAATTGTCTTTTTAGAGATTTCAAATGGACTACTACATACGGATGTATAAAGACATATTTTAGAGTGTAGATTCACTCATTTTGTTCCGTATGTAGTCACTTGTTGAAATCTCTAAAAAGACAAATATTTAGGAATGGTGGGAGTATGATATAGAAACCAAACAGGTGGCATTCACACAAAGCAAATCTAAACTAAGCTGATGACATATAAGATGTATAATGTAAGCAATGCAAGGCGCCATATGCATGATATGACCAACATCAGCATGCCAGGTTAGAGCAAACACCTCAGGTGGTAAACAGGCGTGGTCGGCTCCTTCTGAATCTCCATCTGAACAGTTATCTTCCTCTGGAATACAATCTGGAAATGCAGGAGGGGGGGGGGCACTTCGCCCACCATGGAGCGGCGTCTGCATGACATTATATTCGCACGCAACGGTCTTCTCTTTTTCTCTACATGTTCAGTACAATTGTGTACAATATCTGACATGCATAATAAAAAAATAGTTAGATTTTGTAAGGCCTAAGGGGTGCATGCAAAAATCAAGACTGATGGTAGCAAACGAGTGGATGGATCCAAAACTAATGATACCAGGTAGATTATAGCTTCAGTTTAAAAAGATAGACAATGGATCATCTATTGTTTGTTGCCCACCCAACATGAACCACATAGAAGACCCCAGATGAACCAGATAGTAGACAGATACTATTCGTTGTTGGCTCGATATGAGACCCATGGGCAATTCAAAACTCAAGATTGAACGATAAAGTAGCAGGTAATAATAACCGATGTATAACGTAAGCAAACACGAAAGACTGCGACCTCTCTTCTGGAACTGTGTAGTCCTCAGGTTCATCTGCTCAGTCGGTGATGGTAATGCGGTTGGCGTGGCTGCCGACAACGAGGAAGATGATCTGAGGCGGCGAAAGGAAGTCTGCAGGGGGATCTCTGCTGCAGTGAACGCTTCTGTCGATGGTGCACCTCAGGTGGGGTGGATGACGACACGGTAGGAGCAGGACATAACACACAGAGTTTTCTTTGACGCCTATCTGAAAATGAAGTAAATCTGTAAGGGCTCCTTAGAATTGGAGGATTCTATAAATGTAGGGACAGGAAAAACACAGGAATAGGATAAGAATGCACGTGCAAAACAGAGCATTTGAAAACATAGGATTTCAGTCAACCTGTGTGTTTGGCTCACATGAATTGGAAGAACAGAGGAATGGAGAAACAAAGTGATGCGACGAGTGTACAACCTATATGGCATAGCCTTGTGGACCTCAGCATCATTGGGTTGGACGTGGAGGATGGTGATGATGCTGGTGTGACTGTCGGAGGTGGGGAAGAAGATCCGAGGCCTTTGGAAACGGCGACGAGGGTACTGCTCCGCTGTGATGGACGGTTCCATCGTTGGAGCAGCTCCGCTAAGGTGTATGGCGACGAGGCTGAAGCATGACAAGACAGACAACGTTAATCTGAAGTGGGACCCTAATATCATCTGCAATAGATGATGTAAAATACATCACCAAAAAGTGCTAGATGTAAAACGCATCAGCCGCGCCACGGCCGCTCCAACAGATGCTGTAAGTACTGTTTACTCTAAACTTAACTGAAGAAAATGAACTTCACAGTCAAAACTGAATTTTACTGTCGAAACTGATTGAACTAGTAACAGAGCATTGCAATAGATGTTTAGGGCGTTCGAGCACTAGTAGCAGAGAAGTAGTGATCTAAATCAGCAAACGCTCGAGCAGGGAACGCACTAGCAGAGAGCAAGTCGTGTAGTAGCACCGCGAGCGAGTGCTAAAGCAGCAACTCCTGTAGCTGCCGGAGATCGTGCAGCAGCAGCAGCAGCTCAAGCGAGAGCAAGAGCAGAGCAGCGGCACGAACGAAAGCAGGAGCAGTGCAGCAGCGCGACCGACAACAAGAACAGAGCCGCAGCGCGAGCAAGAGCCTGAGCAGCTGCAGCTAGTGCCATTGTGGAAGTCGCCGCCGAGGAAGCAACGACATGGGGGAGAGACACCGTGGATGATGTGGCCGGCGATAGTCGATGGAGACACGCCATGTCTGCTCGGTATCAAGCACCGACAGCCCCGTGAGATCGAATAAAAGATAAAATGCAGCGGTGAGTGCAGAACCTCCTTGGTTGCGCCGAGTTGGCCTCGGCTTCATCGAAGGAATTGGTGAGGGTGCTGCGGTTCTGGTGGGGCAGGTCAAGACGGTGCTATGGGGATTGAAGTGGCGCGATAGACGAGGCGACCGTCGGGGCAGCTCCTTGGAGGTGGAGGACGGGGCGGCTAATCCGGTGGGATGACGAGATCGACAACGGATCCTCGTACGATGCGGTGGATGAGGGACGGCGAGCTGTTGCGGTGGATGACGTAGTCGGGGAAGAGTCTCCGGCTGGGCGGCGGTCGGGAGGCCGACGGAGGAGCATGGGGTTTCGCGGGTTTTGGCGGCCTCGTTGTATGAATGGGTGGGGGGGCGAAGGGGGAGGGGGGAGCCATGCTTAGGGACGCGCTTGTCCGAAATGTAGGGTAAGTTACCAGCGTACCCCCACCGGTTTTGACACCGCGACGTGGAGCTTCATTTCCGGCTAAGGGGTAGAAGGGGGATTTCGCGTGTCTGGGCTGTGGGAGCGATTTCGGATGAGGAGGGATTTCTCGCGCGCATCCAAATTTCGGGATAACAAGGCGCGGCGCGGGTTGAAGAAGCAGGAGTTTCAAAGCAGGTGAGACAAAAGATACTCGAGCTTGAAAATTTCGGGATAACAAGGTGCGGATTCCTTGTTCGGCAGAACAAACTTAACATGTAAAAAAACAATTCATACAAGACACAAGATATTCATGTCCCCTTTTACTATATTTCTATAGATGCCATTGAAAAAACTACAAGAAAAATGTAAAAAAAAATGGGAGAACA
This sequence comes from Triticum urartu, assembly GCF_003073215.2. Taxonomy (NCBI): domain Eukaryota; kingdom Viridiplantae; phylum Streptophyta; class Magnoliopsida; order Poales; family Poaceae; genus Triticum; species Triticum urartu. The sequence goes on from NC_053022.1 coordinate 51,583,716, forward strand.
AGATTACCCTGCACAATACCAAATCGATTCGCACTTCCCTCAACAAGAACAATAAACAAATCAATTCCCACCAAAGAAAGAGTAATGTCCCTTTTTATATGATTACAGATGCCATGATCTCGAATTTCAATTTTTGAATCCATGTTATGTTGAATCCGAATATATCGTTAGGTGACCTTGCGGTTTATAATTGATGTAGTCGTACATTTTGATCTTCCATCATATATGAACTTTTTACTCCACCATGTGAACATATATATATTGTCGTCTACCATATGGACTAAATTTGAATCAATTTTCCTTATTTGAATACAATTGTTGTCAAGTTATACAATAATTTAAATATTATCTTGATAACAAAAAACATACATATAGCAGTAATCATATTTCACTATGAACTACATGTACCATACGCTCTCCAATTCAAATATTTGTATCCATTTTATGTTGAATTCAAATCATAGTACATTATTGGTCTAGGTAGCGAGATGTTTGGGATAATCTAAACCCTGTTTTCATACGTATAATTTTGGCTGAATTGGGACAAGTTTTCGTATAAGCCTCTTGCAAAACCGGAGATTCTCTCAACAAGCCTTGTGGTTCCGAGAGGGAACGTGTCACCTTTGTGTGCGAAACGATATACGGTGCCTCCCCCCTGATTTTATTTACAGAGGCAACATAGAACTATATGAGTGCCCTGTTAAATTTTGGAATTATTTCGGGTTCATTTGGCCTTTTTATACATTAATTGAGTTTCTGGACTTTTAATGTGCATAATCTAAATATGAATTGCATGCACATGCTCCGGTGCACCAAAGTGGGTTGAAAAATCACATGTGTGTCCTTGGTTGAATTTCTAGGTCCCATGGAAGAAATGAGAATGAAATTAATTTAAACATCTGGGCGTCATAACTCGGCCGAGAACATCGAGAAACTTTGATTTTAAATTCATGTAAATCCAAAACTTGCCTGGAAATCGTGAAACTTGGCATGGTGTCATGTCATGGCACTAACATGTTGTGGTAAAAAATTGGGCCGATTTGGAAGCTCGTGGTTCTAAGAGGGAACGTGCCACTTTTGAGTGTGAAACGATATACGCTGCCCCCCTTTGAGTTTCTTAACAAAGGCAACATAGAACTACATTAGTGCCCTGTTAAATTTTGGAATGATTCCGGGTTCGTTTGTCGTTTTTTATACATTAATTGAGTTTCTGGTCATTTAATGTGCATAAGTCAAATTTGAACTACAAGCACATGCTCTCGTGCACCAAAGTTGGTTGAAAAATCACATTTGTGTCCTCGGGTGAATTTCTTGGTCCCATGCAAGAAATTAGAATCAAATTAAAACATCTGGGCATCGTGGCTCGGCCGAGAACATTGAGAAACTTGGTTTTAAAATTCTTGTAAATCCAAAACACGTCTGAAAATCATGAAACTTGGCATGGATGTCATGTCATGGTACTATCATGTTGTGGTAAAAAAATTGGCCGAATAGGAACAGATTTTGGTATAAGCTTCTTGCAAACCCAAGCTTCTCTCAAGAAGGCTCGTGGTTCTGAGAGGGAACGTGCCACCTTTGAGTGCGAAACGATATACGTTGTCCCCCTTGAGTTTATGTACAAAGGCAACATATAACTACATGAGTGCCCTATAAAATTTTGGAATTATTCCGGCTTCGTTTGGCCTTATTTACACATTAATTGAGTTTTTGGTCATTTAATGTGCATAATTCAAATTTGAACTACAAGCACATGCTCCCATGCACCAAAGTTGGTTGAAAAAATCACATTTGTGTCCTCGGGTGAATTTCTAGGTCCCATGCAAAAAATGAGAATCAAATTCAAACATCTCGGCATCATGGCTCGGTCGAGAACATTGAGAAACTTGGTTTTAAAATCATGAAACTTGGCATGGTGTCATGTGATGGTAGTACCATGCCGTGGTAAAAAAAATTGGCCGAATAGGAACAAATTTTGGTATAAGCTTCTTGCAAATTGGAGCTTCTCTCAAGAAGGCTCGTGGTGCTGGGAGGGAATGTGTCACCTTTGTGTGCATAATTCAAATTTGAAATACAAGCACATGTTCCAGTGCACCAAAGTTGGTTGAAAAATCACATGTGTGTCATCGGGTAAATTTCTAGGTTACATGCAAGAAATGGGAATGAAATTCAAAATTCTGGGCGTCGTGGCTGGGTTGGAAACATTGAGAAAGTTAGTTTTTAATTCCTGTAAATCCAAAACACGCATGAAAATAATGAAACTTGGCTTGGTGCCATGACATGGCACCAACATGCTGTGGTAAATTTGTAGTCCGATTTGTGAAGGCGCACACATTAACAATCAATAAAGTCATTTTGGAACAAGTGCTGTCACGTTACAATCGGAAACACAAGTATTGTTGAAACCGTGGGCGTTCTACTTACTAGTACCATTTACGTGCCGCCACGCGTCCCCATTTTTTATTAGCTAGGAGGCGCCGCGCCGTGCAGGGTAGCTATTTGAGTAGTACGAGAGGCGTGCGATCAGACCCCTGCGCGTGCTTATCGGGAGGAGAGCCCTTTGACCTCCATCTGCCGTCCACCTCTCTCCCAAGGTCACCATTAATGGCGCCCGAGCCTCTATTTAATGGCGTGTCTATGTCTCACTCGACTGAGATTTAAGAGAGAAAAAAGAAAATCTGAAAGCACGGATCTTGATGTAAGATCCGACGGACCTATATAGCATCTACTGCGACTTATAGCAAGACTGATGAATATATAAGGACGATTATTATTATTTTGATCAAAGAAGGGCTTGTCCCTTCCGATTTTCATTACTGAAAACCACCACAATTCACAAGAAGTTCAACACAAGTCTAGCCTAACACGTAGGACTAAAAGCTACCAGATTGAAATCGCAACATCCCAAGAGGCCAACAAAGGCTAAACATCCGCGCTAGAACCCAACATTACAACTGATGACACAATCCACATCCTAAACCGATTATTACATCAAAAAAACTAGGAAACTGAAGGAAGCCCAGCAGCAACTAGAAGAACAACAACGCCAGGGTTGCCACAGCAAGAGTTTTCTTCATCCCAGCCTCGCAACATTGATCTTCCACAGAAAGTTAAGGACGATTAATTGTCTTACATAATTAGAAAGATAATTAAAAAAGCCACATGCGGCTACGCCCGAAATACACAAGGGAAAAAGAAGGAAGACAAGGATCTGGCTCGCTGATCTCTACTTTCTTGATGCATTGCTACAGGCCACGGGAACTAGTCTCCGCGGCGAGCGGTGATGAGCTCTTTTGTGTCCTCAAGACGCTGCTTGAGAACATCCACAGATTCCTCCACCAGCCTTTTGCGCTCATTGCGGAGCATGTCATTCTCGTCCATAAGTTTCTTGATGATGACGCTGGTCCTCTTCAACAAGGCATGGTCTCCTCCTACTGGTCTGCACGTCGGACGATTTTCTCCCTTAGCAGGTCGCGCTCGTCCTGGAGCCTCTCATTGCCCTCCCTTAGTGCGCTGATAGCCTGTTCAAATGAGGATTTCATGTCATCCTGCATCCTCGCAAAACGGGAGATCTGATCCATCTGGCCATGGATGATCGCATGCATGCGCCTGTAACAGTCGTCGCCTGCACGCGAGAAATTTTCCCAGGACGCCGCGGCGCGGCGGGACATCTCTGCCGCATTCGTGGCGCGGCGGGACATCTCTGCTGCTTCCGCGGCGCGGCCAGACCAGTCTGCTGCATCGACGGCGCGGCGGGACCTCCGTGCTGCTTCAGCGGCGCGGCGGGACCTCTATGCTGCTACTTCCGCGCGGCGGGACATGTCGGCTGCTCTCGCCGCGAGGCGGGACATCTCTCGTGCTTCCGCTTCCATGGTCGCCTCTCCTTGGTGGCAATCTCTCGACCCAGAACTCACGCTGGCCATGGCAGACGCAAGGGAAGGATGCTGAATGGCTTGTTTGTTTTTGTGGATGAGGAGTTGAGGAGGAATGCGCAGTCATATTGGCATACTAGTATTTATAACCGAGTACTAATACGCTCCTAAGTGGGAAACCATTTAGGTTGTGACCGGTGTGAACAGGTTTGCAATTCAATATAGCATGGAGTAATTTGGAATGTGACGAGACGCAAGCTCAAAATTTATTGACGGTTCAAGTTTCGAAGTGCGGCACTATTCCCGGATGGAGTACTTCTTTTTCTACTCTCTCATTTCCGGTTTTATAGGGCTTATCTCAAAATTTTAGTTTTTCCATTTTATAAGGCTCAATTTGGTTGTTCCCCAACACATGTTCAGATTCCAAGGCGCATTAAATCATTGCATGCAAGTATTAAGAGAAATTGACCAATGCATGTACTTTATGCATGCATGCATTGCAATTAATGCATTGATAAACATAATTTTTTATCGCCACCAAAACCCACCATTTCTTAAGCTAAAGTAGACCAAGGTAATCCCTATATTAGCATATTACTAAGATAAACAGAAGGCACTGTAGAAACATTTAGGACGTGAGCTTGTCAATCTGAATGTGGAGGGACACAAGCTTAGCCCCGGCCAGCAGCTTGGGCGGAACTGTCAAGAAGGTCAGCTCCTGCACGTCGACGTCGCCGGGATCCTTGCTGCTTGTCACCTCCATTTCCACCTTGACGGCGTCGGTCGTGCCTTTGGGCTCCCCCGGCAGGCCGTTCGCCCACAGCTTGGCCACGTAGTGCGGCAGTGGGGACGCCCCCGCTCTGATGCAGACGACCGACACGACGATAGGCGCGCCGATGTCGAGCATGCCGCCGACCAAGAAAAACGCGCGGCGGTCCTCCTCCATGAATAGCAAGAGTCGTGTCTCCGACAGTGGCACTTGCAGCTGGAGCACCTTGCCGTACTGGATCCTGTGCACGGGCATGGGATGCGCGGTGCTGATGTGGTGGTAGAGCGCCGGCAGTGGGCCTTCGTAGCCGCAGACGGGCACGGGGCATTTGCAAGGCGTGAGTGGACACACGCTCTGGTGATCGGCGAGCTTGTGGTAAGTTACGTAGAGCCCACAGCCTTCGTGCGGGCACTCCACCCTCACCGACGAAAGGACGGAGTCCACCGCCGTGTTCCGCACATCAAAGCCACCACCGCGCTCACACTTTTGGCACTGCCGCTGGTTCCCGGGGCACTCGACGCGGCAGTCCGCGCAGGCCAGGTGCCCTCCCTTGCACTTCAGAAATCAATCGAACAGCACATCAATCAAGAATCCTGCACCTTGCTCAATCAGCCGAACGAACGAGGTGTATTCGAACCTCATACACTGGAGGCGCCAAGGGGCGGAGGCACAAGGGGCAGTGGAGCATGGTGAGGTCCATCGAGACCTTAGAGAGCTCCATCGTCGGGTCCTATTCGGTCTGCATGATCTCGCCCTCCTCGTGCACAACCATCTCTCGACTTGGGCCGGGGTATTACAAAGCTTTACCGTCACATATTTTATACTACTTCAAGGTGCATTAAATCAACACATGCAAGTACCAAAGGAGAGTCACGACATGCATGCATGCATTGTAATTAATGCATCAATAAACGCAAATTATTGAAATATATCGAGTGCAGTGCTTTGATGTGTCGCGTCAACTCGTACATCAACAAGAAGTTTGATTATCCTCTCCCTCGCCGACTTAACTGCACCTGCCTTTGGCAGTATGACAGGTTGGCCACACACCTGTCGGGCCCATCTGTCATACACGCAAAGGCAGGAGCGTCACTCCCTCGCCCATGAGCGTGGTGGCTGGCAAGACTAGGAGAAGCTTTCGCTACACGCTCTCCCTCCCGCACACGGTGGACATGCAGTAGTTCAATCGGTGTCAGATGGCCAGGAGCGTACTGTAGTACTCCTCCAGTGCAGTAGTACTCCATCATTGTTCGACTTCCCGAAGAGGCGAAGAGCCAAGCGCAGCCTGGACGCTCGTGTGGCAGTTTCATGTGTAGAGTAGTCTAGGATAGCGTGTACCATGCCTGTAAGCTTAAAATCGTTGGGGTCGGCTCCATGCTATGTGGCTGTCTCGAAGTTTAAAAAAAATTAAAATAGTCTTCTGGCCCTACCTGACACCCTGGTGATTGTAGTTTGCACGCTCATCTAGTCAAGACAGGAATATATATTTTAATTTATTTTTTTCTTCGAAGAGGGGGGACTCCCCGGCTTCTGCATCAGAACGATGCATACGGCCACATATATTTTAATTTGTGGTGGGTAAATGTTAGAGGTTGCAGCAAATATATTGTACACTGCGGGTCTTTCAGCCAAGTTTAGAGGCAAGCATGTGGGGCCAGTGCTATGATGTGTCGCATCAACTCATACAACGAGGAGAAGCTTGATTTTACTACACGCCTTCTCCCTCACCCATGTGCGCGGTTGCTTGCAAACGAGGACATGCTTTTACTTAGTAGTACTTCTACAACAAGCTATCCATCCCGCTCGCGGTGGACGGACATGCAGCAGTGGATTCGACACTGTAGAAGCAGTAGTAGTAACATCATTGTTCGTCTTCTCGAAGAGGCGAAGAGCCAAGCGCAAACCGAACGTTGTAGTTGCGAACATTGGAGCACGCATATAGCCAGGCTCTTGCATGAGACAAAATTGCTATGTGAGCCCACTATTGTACTAGTACGTACAACTACTTGCTAGTATAGCCCTGTAAACCAGAAAGGAGTATTTTCCCTTCTAGAGATTTCAACAAGTGACTAGACTACACCGACACGGAGTACATATGGAGCAAAATGAGTGAATCTGCACCGTAAATAAATACTCGTACGTACTAGTTCTATTGTTTTCCTCTCTGAGGTGCACAATATTGAGTATACTGACTAGTCTCTTTTTGACATGCATTTACGTTTTTTTACACAGTACAGACGCAAGCGCTCATATACACGCGCATGCACTCACCCCTATGAACGCACACACGCATGGCACTATCATCTTGAAATTTACGAAGTCACCATAGCACCTCGTCGTCGACGGGTCCATAGGTGACTCAATGCCAAGGAGGGAGAGGATAGCGGTTCCCAAGATGTTGAATTTTCAATGATGCATCCTCAATTACATGCAGAGGGAATTAATTGGAGAAGCAGAATAGAGTCAGCACGATGTGATGCAACAAATTTTGGACTCTCATATAATAAAGGTGCCCCACCACTCCAATCCATCGACTCCCAAGTCTCCGCCCAACACTGCTCACTCCAATCTAAGACCAAGTGACCAGAAGCCACAAGCACCTATGGAGACGATGGACGCGAGCGGCAGTCGGCTGTGCCAAATAATCCAAGGCGCCGGCCTGCGGCCCCGCACCGCGCAGCGTTTCCAGACGGTGCTGGCGACCGCAGGCATCGTAGCCCTCGCCGACGCCGGCTTCGCCTCTCGCATGGACGACATGATGGTCAACTCCATCCGCAAGTTCACCGCCGTCAAGAAGCGCGCGGACGACCTTGCCGTACCGCTCCAGCCCGCGCGCCCAGGCTCCTCATTGCCTGCCACCCTCATCGGCCTCCATGGTGACGAACTCTTTCAAGCCCTGGTGGCCCTGCAGGTGCCGGAGGTCGCGACGAAGAATGTGCACCTCGAGGCCGCGCTCGCCGCGCAGCGCCTCGCCATGCAAGAAACGGTCAACCTGCACATCCACGTCTACGAGGAAATCGTCTACATAGGCCACTACAAGGCAAGCGAGGATAGAAAGACGTTGGCCTTCTTCCAGCGGCTGGAATCTTTGGACGCCATTGTTCAGAAGCACGTCGACCTGGCCACGAAAGCCGCTGCTACTTAGGCGCCGTTCGGTGGGCCGGCGCCCTGAGTCGAGGAGGTGGACGTCGTCGATGGATGCATCTCTTCTTCTTGCCTCCTGTAACCATCACTGCATCGCCTCATGGCCTTAATGTTTTAGTAGTATAGTACTCCCTTCGTTTCCAAATATAAGTCTTTCTAAAGATTCCAGCAAGTGACTACTACATGAGGAGCAAAATGAGTGAATCTACACTCTAAACTATGTCTACATACATCTGTATGCTGTATTCCATTTGAAATAGTATCTAAAAAGGCTTATATTTATGAACGGAGGGAGCATATGGCATTTTTATTCCAGCCGTAACGTTTTCACTATGAGGTGGGGCCGCAGTTGAGCAAACCCACCCCGCCCACCGGGCGTCGGCCGAGTTTAGAATTAGAAGAGAGATACGAGGGAGGAGAGCTAGCTGTAGCACGGACGCTGTTGTCAGATGGGACTCGTGTTTATAGAATAGGAGTACTGAGCACTCGTGCCTCTTTTTTTTCTTTTTTGAGGAAAAAATTAGTCGTATGTCTAATACCACTAGTTGGGTGCGTGCGACCTATAGCTGTCATCACTTTAGGTCTCCTTTTCGAACCACGGCTATGCTTCATAGTACATATTATTTCACGCATTTATCCTCCTATATGTACTCCTAGGCTATTTCCACGTGCTCCCATTCGCCGACATGTGGGACATAGAGCATCTGGGTCGTAGTGCATGCACGACTCGGAGCATATGCCGGGGTACTTTACATTTAAGACCTCACGAATTTCATGCAAACCCCCCGCAGAAGAATAAATAAATGAATGAATTACTACATGAAACCGGATTATTTTCGTGGAAACCGGAGCACGTTCATTAAATTTTGGACATACCACGTTTATAAAAAATGACCAGACCGAAACCAGTCTAAGGGCCTCTTTAATTTTTCCAGCAAAAAAAGGGCCTCTTTGATTTGCAGGATGCTGAAAACACAGGAATGGGGAAAGTATGATGGCGATGAACCGAGACGAGGAGAACTCTAACTCAGTTAGAGGTTAGAGTTAGATTCTAACTAAGGGAGTCCTGGATTAGGGGGTGTCCGAATAGCCGGACTATAACCTTTGGCCGGACTCTTAGACTATGAAGATACAAGATTGAAGACTTCGTCCCATGTCCGGATGGGACTTTCCTTGGCGTGGAAGGCAAGCTTGGCGATACGGATATGTAGATCTCCTCCCATTGTAACCGACTCTGTGTAACCCTAGCCCTCTCCGGTGTCTATATAAACCAGAGGGTTTTAGTCTGTAGGATGAACAACAATCATACCATAGGCTAGCTTCTAGGGTTTAGCCTCTCTGATCTCGTGATAGATCTACTCTTGTACTACCCATATCATCAATATTAATCAAGCAGGAGTAGGGTTTTACCTCCATCGAGAGGGCCCGAACCTGGGTAAAAACATCGTGTCCCTTGTCTCCTGTTACCATCCGCCTAGACGCACAGTTCGGGACCCCCTACCCAAGATCCGCCGGTTTTGACACCGACATTGGTGCTTTCAGTGAGAGTTCCTCTGTATCGTCATGTTTAGGCCCGATGGCTCCTCCGATCATCAACAACGATGCGGTCCAGGGTGAGACTTTTCTCCCCGGACAGATCTTCATATTCGGCGGCTTTGCACTACGGGCCAATTCGCTTGGCCATCTGGAGCATATCGAAAGCTACGCCCCTGGCCATCAGGTCACATTTGGAAGTCTGAACTACACGGCTGACATCCGCGGGGACTTGATCTTCGATGGATTCGAGCCACAACCGAGCGCACCGCACTGTCGCGATGGGCATGATTAAGCTCTGCCGCCGAACAGTGCCCTGGAGGCCGCGCCCGCATCAGCTCCTACCCTTAGTTCGGAGCCAACTGCGCCGGTCGAGGATGGGTGGCTAGACACTGCCTCGGGGGCTGCAGTCTCTATGGCAATCGAGCCGAACACCAGTCTTATCCTCTGCGAAGCCCGTGACTCCAGGGTGCCGGACTCTGAACCTTCCGCGCCCCTGCCAATCGAATCTGATTGGGCGCCGATCATGGAATTCACAGCCGCGGATATCTTTCAGCACTCGCCCTTCGGCGATATCCTGAATTCACTAAGGTCTCTCTCCTTGTTAAGAGAGTCCTGGCCGGATTATGACCGGCAGGATTGGGATGCGGACGACGAAGAAATTCGACGCCCACCCACCACCCACTTCGTAGCCACTGTCGATGATTTAACCGACATGCTAGACTTTGACTCCGAAGATATCGACGGTATGGACGACGATGTAGGAGACGAACAGGAACCAGCGCCTATAGGGCACTGGAAAGCCACCTCGTCATATGACATATATATGGTGGATACACCCAAAGAAGGCGATGGCGATGGAACAACGGGGGATGACCCCTCCAAGAAGCAACCTGAGCGCCGGCGTCAGCGGCGCCGCTCTAAGTCCTGCCAAAGCAAAAACGGTGATACCGACACGGGAGATAATAACACCCCGGACAGTGCCGAAGACAACTCCCTCCAGCAAGATTCAGCGCAGGAGGATGGAGAAGCCAGTCCCCCTAAGAGGGCGGCAGGCGGAGAGGAAGAGGATGATAATTACATGCCTCCCTCCGAAGACGAGGCAAGCCTCGACGACGACCAGTTTGTTGTGCCTGAGGATCCCGTCGAACAAGAGCGCTTTAAACGCAGGCTTATGGCCATGGCGAGTATCCTTAAGAAAAAACAGTAGCAGCTTAGAGTTGATCAAGATTTGCTAGCCGACAGATGGACTGAAGTCCTTGCGGCCGAGGAATACGAACTCGAACGCCCCTCCAAGAGCTACCCAAAGCGCAGGTTGCTACCCCGATTAGAGGACGAAGCACCCAAATCACCAGCGCATGATGCGGCCGACCGGCCACCTCGCGGCTGTGACAGAGAGGCCTCTCGGCCCTCCACTCAAGCCGCACCCTGGCGCCGCTCAAAAAATACCAAGACACGGGGAAATGCGCCTGGCCTGCGAGATATGTTTGAGGACAAGGCAAGGCAAACAAGATCGATCTACGGATCGCGCGGGCGCCTCACGACGCGGGACGATAACCGTCATGCTGGATACAGTAAATCCGTCCGGGCCGAACACAGTAGACAAAGCTCATTTGAGCTACGTCGCGATATAGCCCAGTACAGAGGTGTCGCACACCCACTATGCTTCACAGATGAAGTAATGGATCATCAAATCCCAGAGGGTTTCAAACCCGTAAACATCGAATCATACGACGGCACAACAGATCCTGCGGTATGGATCGAGGATTATCTCCTTCATATCCACATGGCCCGTGGCGATGATCTACACGCCATCAAATACCTCCCACTCAAGCTTAAAGGACCATCTCGACATTGGCTTAACAGCTTGCCAGCAGAATCTATTGGTTGTTGGGAGGACCTGGAAGCCGCATTCCTCAAAAATTTCCAGGGCACCTATGTGCGACCATTGGACGCCGATGACCCGAGCCACATAATCCAGCAGGCAGAAGAATCTGCCAGACAATTCTGGACACGGTTCCTCACCAAGAAAAATCAAATCGTTGACTGTCCGGACGCAGAGGCCCTAGCAGCCTTCAAGCATAACATCCATGACGAGTGGCTTGCCCGGCACCTAGGACAGGAAAAGCCAAAATCCATGGCAGCCCTCGCGACACTCATGACCCGCTTTTTCGCGGGAGAAGACAGCTGGCTAGCTCGTAGTAATAACATGACCAAGAGCCCTGGTAACTCGGATACCAAGGACAGCAATGGCAGGTCGCGTCGCAACAAGCACAAACGCCGCATTAACAGTGACAATACGGAAGATACGGCAGTTAATGCCGGATTCAGAGGCTCTAAACCCGGACAGCGGAAAAAGCCATTCAAAAGAAATACTCCGGGCCCGTCCAGTTTGGACCGAATACTCGATCGCTCGTGCCAGATACATGGCACCCCCGAAAAACCAGCCAATCACACCAACAGGGATTGTTGGGTGTTCAAGCAGGCCGGCAAGTTAAATGCCGAAAACAGAGACAAGGGGCTACATAGCGACGACAAGGAGGAGCCCCGGTCGCTGAACAGCAATGGACAAAAGGGCTTCCCCCCACAAGTGTGGATGGTGAACATGATATACGCAACCCACATCTCTAAGAGGGAACGGAAGCGTGCACTCAGGGACGTATATGCGTTGGAGCCAGTCGCCCCAAAGTTCAACCCATGGTCCTCCTGCCCGATCACTTTTGATCGAAGGGACCACCCCACTAGCATCCGCCATGGCGGATTTACCGCATTGGTTCTAGACCCAATCATTGATGGGTTTCACCTCACTAGAGTCCTTATGGACGGCGGCCTCAGCCTGAACCTGCTTTATCAGGATAAAGTGCAGAAAATGGGCATAGATCCCTCAAGGATCAAACCCACAAAACGACCAGGTGTAGAGGCCAACTGTACAGGCTCAGTTACACTGGAGGTGGTCTTCGGATCCCCGGATAATTTCCGAAGCGAGGAGTTAATCTTCGACATAGCCCCGTTCCATAGTGGCTATCACGCCCTGCTCGGACGAACCGCATTTGCAAAGTTCAATGCGGTTCCGCACTACGCATACCTCAAGCTCAAGATGCCAGGCCCTCGAGGAGTCATTACGGTCAATGGAAACACCGAACGCTCTCTCCGAACGGAGGAGCATACGGCGGCCCTCGCAGTGGAAGTACAAAGCAGCCTCTCAAGGCAATTCTCCAGTCCGGCTATTAAACGTCCGGACACCGCCAAGCGCGCCGGGAGTAACTTACAGCAAGACCATCTGGGACGTTCCAAGCAAGCGTAGCAGTGCGGCCCCAACCCCAGCCCTCGCAAAATTGCGAAACCAGTACTACGCGTACATAATTACGCTCTGAAAATACCATGGGCGTAGGGGGAGGGGCACGACCATGGCATGCCCAAAATGCGGCTCAACCGCACTAGGGGCTCCCAATTTTGTCATTTTTCTTTTCTTACTTTCAGGACTCCACTCTCCGGAAGGCCTGTCCGGCAGTACAATTGCCGAACACACGATGCAACAGCCAGTGAGGCAGAAATCTACGTCGAATGTCCAGGTGGTCTCTATAACAAGCAAAATATCTATCTTACATACCGTCTCGCAGCTCACCCCTGGAGGGGGACATGTCAAATAGTCCCATCTCTTGCTTATCGCACTATTTGTATCGTTCTGCTTTCACAGCAGCCCTTTAATAAACAATGCTTAGCTTCGGCTTATTATTGCATTTTCTATTTATTTATTTTTCAATATATATGTTTAGTTATGACATTATGCACCCGTACACTCTGGTACGGCCAATACACCAGGGGCTTGAGTACCCCACAATATGGTGTGAGAAGTCGGAACACTTTAACAAGTGCGGCACTCCGAACTTATAGCATTATATGAATCAGCTCCGAATCATGTCTTGGGTCAATAGTTGGGTTTGCCCGGCTGCTATGTTTTGGTACCTTACGTTCCGTTATATCGTCTAAGGTAGCGCTAGGAGAACTACTGCGATTGTGCCCCGGTTGAGCTGGGTTCAGCAACTCGGTAGAGAAAGCTAAAACTGACCATCATGATAGGGCGAGAGCTGGTGGCTGTTCGCGAGGTTTCGAGTCCCTAAAGATTTATGCCGCTTAGAGCGAGGAGTCAGCTTTGTCCGGCCTAGGCATGGATAGCGCCTCGAACTCGGTCTTCCGAATACTAGGGGCTTCGCCGAGATTTAAAATTAT